>NW_026941776.1:96199-108177 GCF_024139115.2 Armigeres subalbatus
AGAACATTATATTTATATGCATCGTGATGATGGGTTTATCCGAAAGGTAACAACGACCGTAGAAGGAATGTCTGCGATAGATTCTTAGCACATTTTTGGTCCTGTATAATTTAATACATTCCACAAAAAACTTTATTCGCGTTCTATTCCAGATTTTTTTAAGAAGACGCAGAACTCAGACACATACATGAATGCCTGATTTAGAGGCAATCTTTTTTTCTTGCATACATATTCTATTGAGTTCTCCAAGCGCAGTTTTTCGCACACTAACGTCACTGTATATAATATATAAAGTAAAAGTGGGTGGTAATCTTGTTGCGGCAAAAATATCACGAATACTTTTGGAGGAAGACAGCACACATTGACAGGAATACTGTGAAGTCACGCACACCTCCATTTATTTGGAGAAGTCAATACATATTACAGACTTTCGTCTAAAGATTTAAGGCTCCGTCAGACGTTGCATGCAAATCACTCGCTGTGGGGTTTGAGTAAGTTACCATCAGCGTGTGATTATACATTAACACCTCAGCGTGTCGATCAGTGCGCAGCAAGCCATGACTTGGCCTCTTCTGGTCAGACCTGCTGTCATAACGATTCGCTTCGGCCATTTGGGGCTCCACATTTTGGCGATCCTGTCAGGTTATTTATTGGAACCTGACACTTATTTCAAAAGGTGAGTTTAATTCAATTTGTGTACATATGTGCTAATGTGTTAAAATATTTGATAATTAAAAAACACAAGGCAATGGGTTTGTATTGCTACAAAGCGCGTCTGGAAGACCGCTGGAAAATGGTATGTGGTTTGGAAAATCACAAAGCGCTTCTGAAAGACCGCTGCAAAATAGATTGTGGTTTGGAAAACCAGATTGCAAAATAGATTGTGGTTTGGAAAACCACAAAGCGCGTCTGGAAGACCGCTGGAAAATGGATTGTGGTTTGGAAAATCACAAAGCGCGTCTGGAAGACCGCTGGAAAATGGTATGTGGTTTGGAAAATCACAAAGCGCTTCTGAAAGACCGCTGCAAAATAGATTGTGGTTTGGAAAATCACAAAGCGCGCCTGGAAGACCGCTGAAAAATGAATTGTGTTTTGGAAAATCACAAAGCGCGTCTGGAAGACCGCTGGAAAATGGATTGTGGTTTGCAATACCACAAGGCGCGTCTAGGAGACTGCCGAGAAAAGGGGTTGAAAATCTAGAAAATCCCAAGGTGATTGAAATTTTTGATTTTGTTTGAAATGTACAACTTGGCGACTTTAGTGTACATGAGACTACCAGTTAAGCTAGTTCTAACGAAATCGGAGAAATATGGAAATCTATCGTATGCTACAAAGTTGTTTGGAAGGCTTAATATATTGCCCGTTCCAGTAATTTTTGGACTCTGTCGCAACTTCGTTTTGCTTTGAATTTTTTGCGTGCACACCAATACATTCAAACTATCTTTGCTATCATTTTTTTTGTTATTTATCGGACACACGTGTTTTTGTTTGCTCGAAAGACAGCAAACAGTGTTAATTCATTTGTGTGAGTGACACGGAGAAAATATTCACGCAAATAATTTTCGCACAGGGGTCTAATAAGGCGGAATCTGCGCAATATTATCTCGAAGTTTATTATGGAGTTCGCTGACTTAGTAGTCGTAGCGGAATTACCCTTTGGATGAGATGGGATGAAGCTCAAAAACGTTGCAGCATTCACAAAGTCATAAGTTTTGAGTTATTGGCTAATAGTACTGGTTAACATTAGTCTAAAATTTAGGTATATACTCAATACTCATGCTATCTCATTTAAGTATGATATCTCTGCGAAATTTTAGATAAATATCATATCCTAGCCCAAATGTTCCCTAATTATTTGTACATGCGACCCACCCGCAGAATCGCATATTGCTTACGACCCTCCCACATTGGCTTTTAGAATTTGGCTAAAAATTAGTTCGCGTTAGATTGTACAAACCAGTATGAATTGCTTCATATCCCACCATTATATTACTTTGAATGGATTGGAAATTATTTGAAATTCGAACTGATTTAGATAGGATTTGGATTAGATGGTTAGTTGCGGACTTGATTGGAATGGATTTGAATTGGATTGAATTTGAATTAGATTTGGATTAGGATTGCATTTGATTGCATCTAGATTTGGAACGGATTTAGATAGCATTTGGATCGGATTTGGATTAGATTTTGATTTGATTGGATTTGGAATGGATGTGGATCGAATTTGGATTAGATTATGACTGGATTTGGATTGGATTTAGATTGGATAATTATCGTATGAGAATGATTCAATCCTTGATCACAACCCTGGCTGATAGAGTACCGCTGCAACCGACGCAAACTGGAACAGAGACTAAGCACTAAGTCAGTCTTAAAGCTCGGTGCATCATTACAGAAAAGCCCATCGTAAAAGCTGGGCTATCAACGGCGTTTGGTGGTCAGGTCATCCTATGGAGGAAATCAGAGTTGACGCGATGCAAAACGACGCGACAAAGAAGTTTGACAGTTTATTGATAACAATTATAATAATTATTATTCCTTCATGTGAGTTGCGTCGGACTTTGCGTTTACTCCGGCAGACACCTAGGAATCAGCAAAAACGAGTCGCAGAAAGTTTACCAGAACTGGCAACAATTGACGTAAGCAAGAAGTTGTTGTCAAACGCCCCAAAGCTTTCGAGAGAAAACGCGCGTGTAACTTAGCAGAAATGAACTGCATCAGCTAAAAGCCCTCTAAGTTGCAATAACTTGACGTCTATGCTAAAATTCAAGTGAAATAAAATCGCATAAAAAAGCGATTCGTGTATAAAAAAAACCGCGTATAACAAACGACTTCAGTGTACATCGGGTATGAAGCGTTGACTCTTTCTTGATCTAATGGTCCAAGAAAATTGAAAATCCTATCATATTTTCATGACGTTTTTCGAGTTTTTACAATCGTAAAGTGTACCCCAATATAGAAAAGTCAGACGTAGCTCTACGTAAAAAAAAATCATTGCGTTCTATGCTAGAGGATTTTTTCCCTTTTTTAATGAGAGAAGAAGGGGAATGTGGGGTTTGAGTAAGTTACCATCAGCGTGTGATTATACATTAACACCTCAGCGTGTCGATCAGTGCGCAGCAAGCCATGACTCGGCCTCTTCTGATCAGACCTCCGTGGCGTGCGCACGCACCCACGGATAGCTGCTGTCATAACAGTTCGCTCCGGCCATTTGGGGCCACACACTCGCAACGAGCATTTTGCTCGCAGAAAGTGACAACTGTCAAAAATTTGCCTGTCTGACTACACTGAAAAGTGATTGCATGCAAACAAATGACAACTCGTAAGCAAACGCTCGCTTGCAATGTGTGACTGCTAAGCGTTAAAAATTTTCAACTCGCAGAAACGAAATTGCGCTTGCTAGTGAAGCACTAGCAAATTTTTCGCTCGCAAAAGTGAAAACGTTTTCAGGTGGTAGTGTTGCACTGCAAAAATAGGAATGAAATTAGATTTTTTAGCCGAAAAACAAGTTTTTCGTTTTTGTTTATATTTGCATGAGAGTAAATCTGACATTTGCTTAAAGTAAAAAACTGCTACGTGTGACTGCAATTGCGAGTGCTCTCAGAAATCGTTAGCTCGCACGAGTGATTTACTTGCAACGTCTGACGGAGCCTTAGTCTTCTCCAGATATGTGTTGGCATTGTAGAAAAATATAAATAATTCAATTTTCAATGGGAAACTGTTTCAAATTTCTACGGAAATTCTTTTTATACAAACGGGATTTTTATAAAAACTTCAACAGGTCTCATTTATTTGAAAAGGAAATTGATTGTTGTTTCAAATTTACATGGAAGGCTGTTGCAACCGAAATTCTTCCGGAAACTCTGTCATGAGAAATCTTGTCATATGTCCACTTCGAATTCTGTCGTTTTTGTATGAAAGTTTTGCCAAATTCCCACCACAAATTCCGAAGAATTTCAGTAGCTAACCTATCGATTTCCCATGAGAAATTCTTCCACGATTCCACGGAAAATTCTTCTGTAGTTTTAGCCAATATTCTTTCGCGCAGCCACGAGAAATTCTACTAAATTTCCATATGAATGTTTTAACTTTTAACTCGTTTCTAGTGTTATTTCCCATTCCATAGATCGCATCGCTTACCAATGTGAATCCAGATAAATTATCCTTTGTAACTAAAACGATGTCCTATCCCAAGACAATCATGGAGATGCAGAGGTATACTCGGTCTCTAGTAGCAACGAGAGTCGGACTAACAATCCTTCCATTCCTATATGACCGTAAGGACGTGGCCGGCGCCGTCATTGACTTTAAATATTTGAGCTCCCGAAACGTGTACATTGAGAATGGGTAGCTAATCCCAAGCCCCATTCATTGTGTTCTCTGTGCAATTTCGCAACTTCAGTCAATCACGGAGTAGCAACTACGAATTGTGCGATCATAATGCTCATGCTCATGCTCATGAATTTCCACATGAATGTTTTTCGATTTTCACACAGAATATTCTTCAGGATTTCAATAAGTACAACAGAGTAAAATTCTTCTTAATATCCACTAGACTATATTTTTTAATTTTTTTCGCGTATAGATCTGCCCAATTTTCAGCGGAGATTCTTTAGAATTTTAAAGAAAAAATCTTTTTTCAATGCGCACAATAACCTTTTTTGGTATCTGAGAAGAAAAATAGAATGAGCTTGATCCTAATTTTGTTCGGTTAGTTAGCGAATGCAATTAGACCAGAAAATGATTTACGAATGATTCGAGATTGTTTTTTAAAGAAGGAATTTCCCTTGAGTTGCTGCTTCAACTTCAAATTCACCCTCAAAAATACTTCTTAATCTATGAGAAGCTTCTTCAAATTATTGGCACAACATGAACTCATTAGCAGATAGGTTGTTTAGAGTCACCCTTTTTTTCTGGTGAGTCCGTGAGTCTGACCGGTGACGTAGCCAGAGGGGATGTTTGGACTTAAAACTCCTCCATGGTCAAATTTTCCAGAAACTATTTTTTAGAAAAATCTATTCTCCCACTGAGTAAAACGGAGAAGGGCCATTTGGCCCTCACGCTTAAAATCAATAACACAGAGATGTATTTGCATCACACAAAACGGACCTAATGCGGAACATCCCCTAGATGAGCGACAGTTACACAGGCACAAAAATGCCCCGTACGGTCGTGATAACGGTCCTTTTCAACATGTAAACATTTGTACAGATTCCTTGTTTCATAAGGAACCAAATACTGTTGAAAATATTGAAATTCAAGCTTCAATAAAACCACACGAGCTATTTTTGTGGCTGTGTAACTATCGCTCATCTAGGGGATGTTCCGCATTAGGTCCGTTTTGTGTATTTTCACGCTGAATTTAATTTCAACAGAAAAATCGGAATTGATTGAGCCCAAAACTGTTGAAATCGGGTGAAAATTGCATAACATACAAGCATTACTGTTTCGTAAGTACCCGGGTACTCTGCTGGCCATTTAAAGGGTAAAAAAGTCGGAACCCCTTCCTCCAGAACTATTTATGCTACGTGATCGATGTCATCATAACTAGCTCCGCGCCTACGTAAGTTGCTATTGACAAGGTTCATTCTGTACAGATGTGCGTTTAGTGAATAGTGATTGGACCTAAGTCTCGACATCAGAAGCTTTCGGAACTATGGAAAATAGCCACCGTCCAAGTTTGTTGTGTGTCCAATTGCTTTGCCAACTCTGAAGAGTACTTTGACGTACTAATGGGAAATACTCATTGCTCGGAAATTGTCTATCATAAACCTCACCTTCCTGTGCGGCCCACATTTGTCAGCGAATCCGCCTTCTCATTATCGTAGATTGAGCAGTGAGAAGGGGCCCAAACAAAGGTAATCTTGAATGATCTTTCGACCAAAACACGCATCTGCTCTCTCATGTTTGTAAAAAAAAAGCAAGATTCGTGCTTAACAGGTTTCATTGACCGGAGTGTCTCGATAGAACTAACTAAGACTATCCAAGAAGATGAAATAATGGTCTTCGGGCTGATTGGAAATAATCCCCAAAGTGAAGTTAATTGCTGCACCTCAGCAACATAAACCGAACACCAACCTAGCATATTGTTCTTAGTGGATCTTAGTAGTGCAATCGTGTTTATTTGGTGATGAAATATTCTACATTTGAATTGTGCAAGTACCACAATATAATAAAGCACCTTGGCGGCGCACAACTGAGCAAGGCCGAACGAACCATTAGATCAAAAGCCATTTGTCTGTACGGGTAATACGGTCAAATAGGTCATTTAGCCGAAAATGTTGTTTGACCGAATAAGTCATTTGGCCGACAACGCCGTTTGGCCTAAATGATCGTTTGGCACGAAAAATGAGAAATGAAAAGTGAAAAATGGACGTGAGTGAGACTTCTCACTTCTCACTATTCACAATGAGAAGTGAGAAATGAGGAGTGAAAATTAGGTAGTGAGACGTCTCCCTTCACACTTCTCACACTTTATTTCTCACTTCTCATCACGAAAATTGAGAAGTGTGAAATAAGAAGTGAGAAACTATGAGTGAAAATGAGAAAACGTCTCACTTCTTTCTTCTCGCTGTGAAAATCGAGTAGTGAAAAGTGAGAAGTAGACGTCTAGTAAGGCACAGTAAGTGTTAAAAAATAAGAGTAAGTAGTGAGACGCCTCTCATCCTTTCTCACTTTTTACTCCTAATTTATTATCTCTCATTTCTTCATCTCAAGTTGCACTTATCTTGCACTGAGAGGTAAGAAGTGTTAAGAAAGACGTTTCACTTCTTATTTCTCACTCCTCATTTCTCATTTCTAACTGTGAAAAGTGAAGAAAAGTTTCTCATTTCTCACAGTTTTTATCATGTGAAGATTTCTAGGCTGATGAGCTTTACCACAATCCGTTTTCTTTTTCTTTACCACAATATTGTTTTCGCTATTCTTTCTTCCGACATACGCACTAAGTGACCAGCCCACTAAAGTCTACCGTATTTTATATGATTCACAATATTTTCTATTTTTCTCTTCCGACTTGGTACAGCTCATGATTCATGCGTCTGCGCCACACACCATTTTCTAGTTTTCCTCCGAGTATTGTACTTAGCACTTTTCGCTCGAAAACCCCGAAAGCTCTCCGGTCCGCCTCTTTTAACGTCCATGCTTTATGTCCATAAGGGGCCACTGGTAGAATCAGAGTTTTGTATAGAGCAAATTTCGTTTCCGTCTGCATGTTGCGGGTCCTAACCCAGACAACCAGAATGCATGCATAATAGAATTGATTTTCTCTTATGCGATGCCTATGCGCACAAATTTCATCGCTTACCAGTCGCGAAAACGCTTTCTACGTACAAAAGTGGAGGCGATATATGTGTATTTCTTATCCGACGTTGCACGCTAGTGTATGCGATGTGCACGATTTTTATGCGAATTTGTTCGTTATACATTGCGATGTAGTTTGTGATAACAAATTCTGTTTGACAGATAATCCGATTTCATTTGAGTTTGATTGCAGGAATATGCGATGTCAACAAATGAAGCTGGAATAAACTCGTAAAATAGCCTACTGTGCGGGTAAATTTATTAATTAACTGATGAGCTTCGCACAACAATGCGATTTTGATGAAATTTGGATCGGTAAACGATTTTGATCGTGCATTCTTATGCGATGTGTGGTTGTCTGGGAAGCTGGTTACGTAATCCGTAAAGGCCCTATTCGCAGCAGCAATACGTCTTTTCACTTCACGGGAAACGTCATTGTCGCATGTCACGCTACAAGGTAAACAAACTCTTCTACAACTTCAAACACATCCCCAACAAGCACTACCTCAGCATCTACTCCACTAGGTCTTCCTCTATCTCTACCTGCCACCAAGTTCAATGGGACAAAAGCCTCCACTACTGCTCTGCGATCGATTCCAATAAGGTCGATGTTGTTTGCAAAGCCCAGGAGCATTTGCGACCGTGTGATGATAGTGTTGGGCGCTATTCAAGATAAAGTAATCACAATCGCGAAATATCGAAGCATTAATCGAAACTTTTATAAAAAGTACCGTCGTCAGGGGGGACAATGGGTCAAATGGGGTGAGAGTGGATCACTGTTTCAACTACTTAGAATGCTTGTAGAATGGATTGAATGTGTCTGAGAGGACTAGAATATAAGAGACCTATTTTGCTCTATGACCTCCAGGCTGCCGGTGAGAGCACCGACGCATCCTCACCTTCCAGACCAATTGCCACCCTGATGGCGGTAATAAAGAAATCGGGGAAACATTCTTCACTGGCAGTTTGTTTACATACAACTAAATAAAACAGGTTAAGAATTGCATTCGTGATGCAAGATAGTGCCTGCACAGATAGTGCCGTTCCTCTGCACGCCAGATCTCCTAATAGCGCCTTCGAGTGCAATGTTCAACAATAAATTCGAAAGTGCATCACCCTGCCTCAATCCCTCTAAGGTCAAAAACGAGGTTGACACTTCGTCTGCAATCCAAATACTTGATTTCGAGCCATCCAGCGTTGCACGTATCAATCTAATCAGTTTCGCCGGAAAACCATGTTCGGACATTATCTATTATTTATTTATTCAGACTAAGGCCGAAGTGGCCTGTGCGGTATATAAGAGTCTTCTCCATTCGGCTCGGTTCATGGCTACAACCACGCAGTCTACGGAGTGTCCGCAAGTCATCTTCCACCTGATCGATCCACCTTGCCCGCTGCGCTCCTCGCCTTCTTGTACCCGTCGGATCGTTGTCGAGAACCATTTTCAGGGTTACTGACTGACATTCTGGCTACGTGCCCGGCCCACCGTAGTCGTCCGATTGTCGCGGTGTGAACGATGGATGGTTCTCCCAACAGCTGATGCAACTCGTGGTTCATTCGCCTCCTCCACGTACCGTCCGCCATCTGCACCCCACCATAAATGGTACGCAGCACTTTCCTTTCGAAAACTCCAAGTGCGCGTTGGTCCTCCACGAGCATCGTCCAGGTCTCGTGTCCGTAGAGGACTACCGGTCTAATGAGCGCTTTGTAGATTGTCAGTTTGGTACGGCGGCGAACTCTATTCGATCGGAGCGTCTTGCGGAGTCCAAAGTACGTATGATTTCCAGCCACTATGCGTCTCCGAATTTCTCTGCTGGTGTCATTTTCGGCCGTCACCAGTGAGCCCAAGTACACTAATTCTTCTACCATCTCGATTTCGTCACTACCGATGCAAACTCGCGGTGGGTGGCTCACATTGTCTTCTCTTGAACCTCTTCCTATCATGTACTTTGACTTCGACGTGTTGATAACTAGTCCGATCCGCTTAGCTTCCCTCTGCACTGCAGTCTGATGTAGGCTTCCTGCATCTTCTCAAAGTTACGTGCCATAATATCTATGTCCTGTTTATCCGTGTCAGTTTATCCGGCAAACCGTGTTCGTGCATTAGCTGCCATAGCTGGTCCCGATCGATTGTATCATATGCGGCTTTGAAGTCGATGAATAGATGATGTGTGGGCACGTTGTATTCGCGGCATTTCTGCAGTACTTGGCGAATGGCAAACACCTGGTCCGTGGTGGAGCGTTCGTCCATAAAACCCGCCTGGTACTGCCCCACGAACTCCCTTGCAGTTGGTGCTAGTCGACGGCATAAAATTTGGGAGAGTACCTTGTAGGCGGCGTTCAGCAATATGATTGCACGGTAGTTGCTATAATCCAGCCAATCGCCCTTTTTGTAGATGGGACACACGACACCTTCCATCCACTCCTGCGGCAAAACTTCTTCCTCCCAAATCTTGACCCAGTGCAGCGCTCTAGCCACCGTGTTTAAATAGCTCTCCTGGTAGTTGGTCAACCCCAGGGGCTTCGTTGTTCTTCAGCCGGCCAATCTCCTCCTGGATTTCCTGGAGATCCGGAGCCGGTGAAATTATGTCCTGCGTGCGTTCTCCCAGGTCCATCACCATACCGCCATCTTCGTCTGCCACATCGCCATTCAGGTGTTCTTCTGCTCCGTCTCTTAACGGTCTCCATCTACCTGCTGGCACTTTTTCCTCCGGAAAATCGAGTTTTGTCTGTTCCGCGCCCGTTTGTATCGTGCCTCGTTTGCCATCGTGCGGTGTACTAGCAATCTCGCCCATGCTGCATTCTTCTCTTCCACTATCTGCTCACATTCGCCGTCATACCAGTCGTTTCTCTAATCCGAGGGCACCGTGCCAAGTGCAGAGGTTGCGGTGCTTCCAATGGCGGATCGAATATCTCTCCAGCCATCTTCAAGAGACGTTGCGCCTAGCTGCTCCTCCGTTGTGAGTGCCACTTTCAGCTGCTGCGCGTATCCTTGGGCTATTCTACCGTCTTGTAGCCGCCCAATTTTAAGCCGCGGCGTCCGGCTTCGACGCGTGTTGTACACCGTCGAAAGTTTTGAGCGCAGGCATAATGCAACGAGGTAGTGGTCGGATTCAATATTCGCACTGCGGTAAGTGCGGACGTTCGTGATGTCGGAGAAGAATTTACCGTCGATTAGAACGTGGTCGATTTGGTTTTCCGTTTCTTGGTTGAGTGATTTCCATGTGACTTTGTGGATATTTTCCCGGGGAAAGAAGATGCTTCGGACTACCATTCCGTGGGAGGCTGCGAAGTTTATGCATCGTTGGCCGTTGTCATTCGATACGGTGTGCAGACTATCCGGTCCGATGACCGGTCTATACATTTCCTCCCTTCCTACCTGTGCGTTCATGTCGCCGATGACGATTTTGACGTCCCGCAGTTGGCATCCATCGTATGTCTGCTCCAGCTGTGCGTAGAACGCTTCTTTCTCGTCGTCGGGTCTCCCTACGTGTGGGCTGTGCACTTTGATGATGCTATAGTTGAAGAAACGGCCTTTTATCCTCAGCTTGCACATCCTTCCGTTTATTGACTGCCACTCTATCACACGTTTGCGCATATTACCCAGCACTATAAAGCCGGTTCCCAGCTCGTTGGTGGTGCCACAGCTTTGGTAGAAGGTAGCAGCTCGATGCCCGCTTTTCCACACTTTCTGTCCTGTCCAGCAGATTTCCTGCAGCGCTACGACATCGAAGTTGCGGGGATGTAATTCATCGTAGATTATCCTGTCGCAACCTGCGAAGCCTAGCGACTTGCAGTTCCATGTTCCAAGCTTCCAATCGTGATCCTTTATTCGTCGCCTAGGTCGTTGCCGATTGTATCGAGTCGTATTATCTTCTATGTCGTTCGTAATGGTTGTTTTTGAAGACGGATTGTTGGGCCTGCGCAAACCTCCTGTCTCACCGGAGGGCCGTCGTGTCAGGTCTGTTTAGCGTCCCTGCTGCACTATTTTTTTTAGTGGGATGTGTTTACGTGCTTATAAGGCGAAGTGCTGTTCAGGAGTGTAACCTAATTTGTGGAGTCAAGTACGAGACACCGAAGACGTGTATATTTTTATCCGGTTCAATACAGATGGGTCATATATGTTTCACCCAAGGATAACATCAGCTGCCATTTTTAGGATGTAGATAGCTCGCTCTCTGAAAAAAAATATGGACAAGTATGGTGAGGGGAAAACGGTGACCTAGAGCATCCAAACTATCCATAAGTTGTGATCTCAATGTTCTAAAGAACAAACCAGAGACTACACCATGATCTAATTAAATCTTTGAAACTGTAATGCACCATGATACATCCTTGCACCTTTCGCAGATTTATTACAACATCTACGATGTTCCAAACTATTTTTGAGTTCATATTTTTGAAAATCTGCCTTGAGAATTCCCTCAAAAATTCATTCAGGAATTCTGGAGAAAAACTCTTAAGGTTTTTTTTGCGAAAAATTTTCTGTTGAATCTTTAAAAACTTCTCCGAGAAATTCCTTTTGAAATTCCTCCGAGAAAGTCGATCACATTATTCAACGCATCAAGTGATATCCGTGACGGTCATTTGAGACTCTACAACTGGATCTTTGACGGAGAGCATCTACGTCGGTGCAACCAAGAGCTGATAGTAACAAAAATCCTTAAACCATCAGT
>NW_026941776.1:108202-155791 GCF_024139115.2 Armigeres subalbatus
CTACTTCGAAGTAGTGCGCTTGATTCACAAACGATCCGAAAGCAATGCATCATTTAGTTTGACAGATAAAATTTCGGAAGATAGTTCAGTTCCTCTTCCGAATTCTAATTTGGTACCAAACGACCAAAGGATAGTATCCTGAGTATCGAAATTAGGCGATTCCACAACAACCAAAAATAGCTATCGATTTGCTCTCAAGCTTTGCTCAGGATCCTCTATCGCGCTTTTGATTCTTTCTTAGATATTGAAGGACTCTCTGAAAACATAATATAGAGCATACTGAAAACATATTTTGTTTCCAAATATGGATCAATATGATCGACTACATATTGACAATCTCTGCTGTAGATTTCTAAATCAATCAATGTAATTTAACATCAAACTGGATATTTATTTGTTATCGGAACCAACATATCAACATTAGTTTTTATTTGCTCTCACCGATAGCAGAAATCAGTTTTCGATTTGTATGTAACAGTATGATTTTGTGCTATACCAGTTTTTAACCATTAAAACGACCAAAAGATATCAAATTAAGTAATAGTGATCGACGATTTCCACACATCAAAATGAGTTATCGTTTGCTCTCAAAGCTTTGCTCGGTTACCATCGCTTGTCAATTTTCTGCCGCGAAAGGTCCAACTACAACGAAGCACATGAGTCACAACGAATCTCTCTATCAAACACATCAAAACAAAATGACATTTGTTTTGTTGTCAATTTTCTAAACGAGCTTTTTCAATCTTGTCCATTTAATTATCCATCCATTTTTTCCCTCCACATCTCGATGAGCCTCTTCATTTGAGAATGTGGAGAGAGGCGACTTAATTATCTTTAAGTTTTTCATGGGTGTCATCTACGATTGAGCCACCCCACCTGAGAAGGCTCAAAACGTTTCCTATAGGACTACACAAATGAAGTTATAGTCGGAACAAAACCACACACAAACAAACAGTCATAAAAAATGGAACATTCAATCTATATTTATACAAACATTAACATCATCTGTTGTTTTCACCAGGTATACCTCGGTAGGCGTAAGTACGTTAGGCATTATGGACGATAGGCATAGAATGATTCAAAGAACAGCCCATGATATGAAGAAAGAAAAATTATGCCTAACGTCCATTATGTTTAAAAGCCAGAGCGTTAATGAATAAAAGCTTCAGAGATGGTTAAATTGGTTATGATTATAATCATCAACTCTATATTGATTAAGATTATGATTAATGTTTATTCATTTTTGACAATGAATAATGATTATGTTATGTGATTAAATTAATTTTGACAATGATTAACGATTATGAATAATGAATAAACGATTTCAGATGATTATGAGTTACCGATCTAACAATGTTGTCAATATAGTAATGTATGATTAATGATTAACCATCTAGGATTAATGATTAATGATTATGAATAATCAAATTAAACGGTTGCATAGTGATCAATAATTAAGTAACCGTTTGACAAAATTATGTTTTTCACCTTTGAAATTGTTATGATTACTGATTAAAGATTAATGAATATAAAAGCGACGTAGCAATGATTAAAATTGATGATTAATGAATAAACTCGAAAACAATCTGAATATGATTAGTGATTAATGATTAAATGCACAAATCTATGATGATAACGATTAGGCGATTAATGAGATTGAATCGTATTTTTTGTATGATTATGATTAATGAATAATGATTAAATCCCATTATTCATTAATCATGATCATCTACATGAAAATAATAATGAAAATGAACAGCGCGTAAACGACGGCTTGAAAATTCATGCTATTTTACGCTAGAAATGGTCCACTTCCCAACAAGATTGCCCACAACTATATGCAAGTATATGACGATTCAGTCAAATATTGTATACATTTGAAATATATCCCATGTGGAATTACCTATTAATGACTTCCACTTATGTGCAGATTTTTAGCGTAAATTTCAGTGGATTTTTCTATCTGTGTATGATTAATCACTAATGCTCTGGTTTAAAGTACATCTTTATGCTTAATTTCGCGGACCAACAATCTTTCACGAACCCGAGGGCGATGATAGACAACCGGTTGATTGTTAGATTTTCTAACAATTCACATACAAGAAACCACCAAAATTTGTGTAGGATTAAAAATCTAACAGTCGCTGGTTGGGTGAAGTGAATAAACGTTAATGTTATGTCTTTTGTCTGGGCATATTGTATCCATTTATTGCCTCACAAGATACACACTCATGTAATGGCGTAAAGCTTTTCTTTCAATTAATAACTGAGAAAATGCTAGAATACTAAGTTGAAAAGCAGGCCAACTTCTTGGAATGTGGAGCCATGGAAGAAGAAGAAGAAGATAAGGTCTACAAAGAAGGAAATATTTTAAATCGTATGTACAATGTACTCTCTTTTATTCGATATTTAAGGGATCATCAAGTTAGAGAAATATCGAAATAGAAGAACACATTTATATTTTCTTTCAAGATACAAACACTTTACCATGACATGTAGAAATATGGTTGAAGATCCTTTGACAGAATGCCATTTGACCAAATAGTTAAAATTGATTTCCTTATTAACTGAAGTAGAATTAACAGTGAAAACGTGTGTAAAATGTCATTTGCATTCGTTTGCATATTTTTCCAAATTTTTTCAGGAGATTTAGCTATCAAAAGCTCTGAGATATGGCAAACTAAGCGCAACATGTGCCTACAACTTTGTGTAACAAGACATTGCTGTAAATATTAATCTGAAGGTGTAGGCAAATAAAAGCACATTCAAATGACATTATGTCAAATGACACGTGACATTTGGAGAAGTTTTGACTTTCCGGCCTCAGATGTTATATTTGCAAGTAATGTACCCTTGTAAAAATCAGTAGGTGAACTGGAAATGTCATATAGAGTCGCTTCTCCCTCCTCTTACAACGAGTACATCCACAAGGATCCAGTCGAAAGTTAAAACGACCTTTGCCTTCTGGACAATTTCGTAAAGAAACGAACATCCATCAACAGAATTCCACCTACGTGTGAACCACGAAGACAACATCGACAATCAACACACTGAGCTGCCGACCACTTTCTTGATTTCTTGAAAGGTGTTCACCAAATCGCCGTCGCCGAACTTAACAAGCTCTCTTCCTCCACATTCCTACTGCATGTCCTTTGCCCATCATTCAGTTTTCTCGATGAGATACAATACGCCCTCGAAAATCTTGCGGATAAGCCAGCTGGACGGCTTTCCCCCCTCCTCTTTAAAAATTGTGCTACCACACTCTGAATGAGGAATTACAAAAATCTTCAACTGCTCCATGAGTGAAAGGACGTTCACGCAGGTATGGAAAATGGCCCGAAGATCACAGCGATCTACAAATAAAGGCAACGTAGCAGTGTCAACAACTATAGAGGTCATTCTTTTGTTGCATAGGCAAGGTTTTGGAACAGCTGAATTCAAATCGTGTATGGAATAACGTCTCCATCATCTCCTAATACACAGCACGGTTTCAGAACGAGCGTTCTACAACGTCGACTGCATGTGTTACACAACAAAGTGTCACGAGAAGTTGAATCAAAGGCGACAAATTAGGTTCATATATATATAGACTTTGCTAAGGCGTTTGATACTGTTCCGCATCTAATTATTGTCAACAAAATTAGAGCAATGTGATTTCCCAGGATGGTTTGCGGAATGGGTTTGTCGTATCTTACGGGCCGTACAAGCGTTTGGGCGTCAACCACACCTTCCCGGATGATGCGCATAACTTCTGGGTGCCCCAAGAGAAGCGTTCTTGGTCCTTCTTTTCAATTCTTCATTAACTGAATCATTGATTTCATCACGTCTAAGCAGTCATTCGCCGACGACCTTAAATTTTTACCGTGTTATTTTCTCCAATCGGACTGTGAAGAGCTGCAGGCTGATATCGATAAAGAATACGATATGGTTGCAACAACAACGGTATGATAATGAACGAAAAGAAGTGCAGTGTTATTTCTCACACGACTGGAAAACCCTGTGATTACCAGTACACAATGGGGAACAGCTTCACTGAACAGAGTACCTCAGTCTGCGACTTGGGAGTGACTGTTGATTCAAGCTCAGATTCAATGAGCATGTTGGGAATCATAACGGCAAGCATTGCGACATTAGGATTCATTCGACGCCATGCCTCCTGTTTCACCGACATCTATTGTTTGAAAACACTATCTGTTGCACAGTACGCAGCACTCTCGAATATGCAGCACCAGTTTGGTCCCATTCAGCGTACGATTCTTTCTATCGAACGAGTACACGAGGAGGTTTATAAAGGGTTTGCACTGAGGAGCTTCCATGGAGGACCCCACCAATCTTCCCATTACAAGGATAGATGTCAGTTAGTTAATCTTCAGACGCTTGCACCAGACAGTTAAATCAACACGGATATTTGCATTCGACCTACTTAGCAGGTATCATCGACTGTCAGAACTTCTAGAACAGATCCCCAATTAACGTTCCTTCGCGGCGACTTCGCCATTCACCGTTTTACACTTCCACCCAGAACTAACTATGGTTTTACAATCCATTCGATTCTTGTTTACGTTCGATTTCATGATTAATGTGCTATTTTTGATTTTAATATGTCAAAAACTATGTTTGTTAATAGAGAGTTAAGCGAATTAGATTAGAGTGATCATATAAGATCAACAGTCTGTACGAATTATTCGAAGACGGTGTTAAATAAATAAATAAATAAATAAATAAATAAAAATATAGACCTACTCAAGCGTCATGGGGTTATCTAAATTCATAAAAATTTGGCTTCTGAAGAAAGTTGAACAAATTAGTCAAATGACATGCAAATGACATTTAAAGCCCTGAAGTGAAAATAGAGAAATGAAATGTTCAGAAATCAACACTTTTTCGATCACTTCAGCGATTCGAAACTCGGTTCTAGGAACGCAAATCTCTCAACTTCATTGGGAGCACTGACCTACTCGCCGATGTGCCAGGACCGTGGATTCGGCATCGTAGCAGCGTGCAGGAGGTTTGTTGGAAGGTCAATGGTGTGCGAACGTTTGGGTAATCATACCATCTACCAGGAACTGCGGCTAACACGAGCTGAACAGCTTTCATGAGTGATGGGCGACATGACAAGGCGCGTGATCGGATGGTGGCAATCAACGAGAGATGTGCAGGTTGAGATCAAGGCCGGTCTACAACTTCAGCATAATCAACGTCCTAAACCACAAGCCCTCCAGGCCTTTGCATGATGATAAGGACACATTCTACGCGCAGCTGGAACGTGAAGTATGAGCAGCTGCCTTAACCTCGACGTCAAAATCATGTGGGAAGATTCAAACGCTCAGGGTTAGCCAAGAGGGAGGAGTTAAGACCGACTATTATTGGGAATCAGTGCCACCGGCTGACGAACGAAAACGGCCTACGACTAAATTGATTTCGCCGCCTCCAAAGAAATATGGCCAATGGCAGCACCTACTTCAACACAGCCTCTCGTACTAGTACACCTGGAGATCGCACGCAGACAGATCACAACGTCGACCACGTTCTGATTGATGGACGGCACTTCTCCGACTTATCGACTTCAGGACATTCATGGCGCTAACATCGACTCTGACCACTATCTGGTGATGGTTAAACTGCGCCACAAAACTATCGTCATCAACATTTCGGTACCGAGCGACCGCCGCGGTACGACGACATGAAGCAACCCGCTGTTAGCTTGCAGCATCTCGAGGGCAGCGTTGCCGGAGAGGTGATCGATGAGGCCGTCTTGAGGACTGCTGGACCAGTACAGAAGCAGCCATTAACGACGCAGCGGAGAACAACACGTCGGATATATGGGACGAAGTCGACGGAACGATGGGTTCGACGAATGAGTGCGCAGACAGATTCTGGGAGGAAAAGGACGCAGCGCGGGCGTGTTGCGGTGCAGCATAGGTACCCGGCAGAACGTGGAACGTTATAGACGGAAGCAGGAGAACAGACCCACCTTTTCAGGAGAAAAACGCCGCCTGGAAGAAGCGGGTGCGAGGAGATGGAACAGCGTGCCGTTCTCCAAGAAACACGCAAGTTCTATCAAGCATCAACGCATCCGCAAAGGCTCCGTGCCGCGAGCCAAAATGTGCCGGGGATAAAGATAGGACATCTTGACGCGACCCAAGTGTGGTGATCGAAGGTGGAAGCAGCACTACGAGGAACATTTGAATGGCGCTGAGTACACAGAGCAGTGAAAGTCAAGGCAGCGGAGGATGACTACGTCAGTTCAGCGTGACGATGGAAGCCAACCAGCCCCCACCTGAAGGGAAGTCAAGGATGCCATTCAACAGCTAAAGACCAATAAAGCAGCTGGTAAGGATGGTATCGGAGCTGAGCTCATCAAGATGGGCCCGAAAAGCTGGCCACTTGCCTGCGACAACTGTAGTCAGAATCTGGGAAACTGAACAGCTACCGGAGGAGTGGATGGAAGGGGTTATTGCCACCTACAAGAAGGTGACAAGCTGGAGTGTGAAAACTTTCAGAGCGTCACCATCCCTAATGACCACCTACGAAGTGATATCCCAGATCATCTTCCGTCGTCTGTCACCATTAGTGAATGAGTTCATGGGAAGTTATCAAACCGGCTTCGTTGACGGCCGCTCGACAACAGTTGAAGTCTTTACTTACGGCAAATCCTTCAAAATGCCGTGAATACCAGGTCCCAACGCATCATCTGTTCGTTGATTTCAAGCATTCGACGGCATGACCGCGATAAAACTATGGAAAATTATGGACGAGACAGCTTCCCTGGGAGCTTACCAGACCGTCTAAAGGCGTGAAGCAACAAAGTTGGACTGGTGGTGAATGCGCAAGCCAGAGCAAAGTACACTGCTTGTGGGCGGAACCGAGCGCAAGGGATACCCGCCTGAAGGCAGTGTGTACGATGGAACCAGGGAATACCTTAAGAGGTGGTCGAGAATTCGTCTACCTCGGATCTTACTTAACAGCTGGTAACAGTATCAGTCGTGAAAGCCGAAAGAGGCAAACATCTATGGAAGTCAGGCCCTTCTACGGACTCAGAAGAGTTACCGGTCAAAAAAGATTCGCTCACCGCAACAAATGTGTCATGTACAAAGCTATAACGCTCTAATAAGTGCTTATGACCATCTTGGCGGTGTGCAAGAACGACGGTAGTGGCTGGCAAAGAATGAATGAATGAGCTCGCCCAGCTCTACGCGCAACCAGTATCCAGAAGGTAGCTGAAGCCGGAAGGGTACGATGGGCAGATGGTATGTTGCGTGCCGGACAATAGTACCCCACAGATGGTGTTCGCTTCGATCGGCAGGTACGAGACGACGATGGGCGCAGCAGGAGATGTGGAAGACTAGAGTCTTAAAACTGACTTGGCGAGCGTGGGGCGTATTCGAGGATGGAGAGATGCGGCCTCGACAGACGTGTATTGATGGCTAAATTGGATTCAGTGTTATCTGTTTTAGATGTAAGACAATATAAATGAATAAATGCTGATCTGGATAGATTACTGTAAATGTAATGCGTGGTGGTTACTTGGGTTTCACTCTCATTTGTCCTTCTCACTTCTGAATTTGCTTCCTGATTCACGTTCTTTCTACTCACTTTTACAATTTTACTTAACTTTGCTTGTCTTTTCTCACACCTCCTTCATAATTCTAACTGGTTTTTAACTCACTTCTACTTTCAACTTCTCTAGTCGTGTTTCTACCCAGTAAGATGGATTGGCTAGTCGTCGATGGTTTTTTTGAGCAAACGATCGCCATCTGTAATTTGCGCTTGGCGGGTGAGTAAACAATCAGAAAGTGAAATTTGTTTCTTGTCCTGTCGTGTTTCTCCAGTAAACAGAGCTATCGTCCGGTCCGTGAAATTTAGTTCTGCTTGTGCGGAAAGCAAAACGATCTGCCGAGTTTCGAAATTTGTGCTACTTTGTGCGGGTGAGTACATTAAGAGTTTGCAGACCATCGAGCAAGAAAAGTGGGGTGCGTTTTTGTCGTCGGGAAAATAATAAAACATTATGTTGAATTCATGGATCATGCGCATGTATGCGCTTTGCTCCAGTCGAGGCAATGACGATCTTCCATAGTTAGCAGTAGCTATCGGGCAAGTAAGTTCACGAGTGCTACGCGTCGTTCGAGTCGTCAAAATGCAATTCTTCACGTTTTTTCAAATGCTACCAGGCGTGCTGTTTTAGCTTTTACTCGTCGCAGAACAGAATGATGTTATTTACCATCCATAGATCGCATCACTTACCAGAAGTGAATCCAGATAAATTGTCCTTTTGCTAACTACGATACCAGAGCAATCATGGAGATGCAGAGGTAAACTCGTCTCTATAGCAACGGAGAGTCGAACTAACGTTCTCCAACTTTCAAAGGTCTAAGTAACATTTTTTTCATGAATTAATTAGAATAGCGCAATCAACTAGAACAACATGAAAACTTTTGATTTGCGGTACTCGTAATTCATGTGAAAAAATATTACCAATAAGAAGTTAAGACCGTAGAAGGACGTAGCCGGCGCTGTTATTGATTTGAAATATTTGCGCTTCCGAAACGTGTCAGCCACTGAGAATGGGTATGTCCCATTGTGTTTATTGTGTTTTCTCAATTTCGAAGTCAGTCAATCATGGAGTAGCAACCACGAATTGTGCAATTATGATCTCGATAAGTGATTCAAATTTTGACTTTTTGCTCCTATTTAAGCTATGGCATTTGCCATTTTTAATAATCGTCTAAATTTTAGCTAATTTGGATGTAGTTTGTTGAGAACTGAAGCAGTTTGAAGCGTATGAAAATTACTATAAAAGGTACTTTTGTGAAAACAGTTCCCCATCATTTGCCCTATTAAGCTCTAAAAAGTATATGAATAGAGTTAGCAACATAGGAAGATTTAACAAGGAAAATATTGTCTTGTTGCTAAACGATTTGACCTATTACACAAAAGTTATGAGGAAATACTGAATTGGCAAATCAATTAATGCACGTAAAGAATACTTATCAATATCAAAAATGAGCATTTCTGTTTTCTTTTATAATTTTGCTCACGAAAGATCAGGTGCTTCGCATACAACAACAATCCTTTACATAAGTGGCAATTATTAGGGTAATTTTATACTTTCTAAATGGCACAATCAAGTTACACAAATCAACTAAAATTTGGAAGGACTATTAAATAGGCAAAAAACAATAGTTTAAGAAACAAAGATCAAAATTTGAATCACTCAATGCTCATGCTATCTTATTCTTACTTTCACTTTACACTGTTCTTATTTGCTTCTTACTTCTCCTTCTTACTTTTTCACTTTTCCTTCTCACATCATCGTCTCATTTTCAAACTCTTACTTTTAATTCTGATTTCCTTCTCAAATTTTACGTCCATTTTCTCACTTCTCCTTTTCACTTCTCACTTCTGTTTTTCTTTAGGCTCACTTTTATAATTTACTTTTCCTTTTTAACTTTTCTTTCTCACTTTTCATATCCACTTCTCCGTTACATTGTCACTTCGAAATAGTCGCACTATTATTTTATTTCAACTTTTCACTTCTCCTTCGATTCTACTATAATTTCTCTCTTCAAGTTTCTCACTTTCACTATCAATTCTCCTTTTCACTCTATTTTTCACTTTTCCTTTCACTATTCCTTTCTTTATTATAAATGTTGAAATGACATTCTCCTGTCTCGCTAGCAACTTCAGTTCCTTGTCTTAACATACTCATTACTCCACAATATGATTTTTTAAACTTTTCGTCCAAGGCAATGACTGATCATCTATAAATGTGATGGAACATCGACACTCGAGTAGCGGTTTATATATTTTATAAATACGAGTGAGGGAATATCGACTTACTAAGCGCATGATGCAAAATCGAAGGACTTTAATTTTATCAGCAAGAATATCGGTTAGCAAACATCGCATTAAGGGAGAGTTTCACTTAAAACGACAGACTTCAGTGGGTTGATGTGTCAATTAATTTGTTTAATCGACTACATTACGTTCAATGTTTTTGAAATAATGAAATACTAAATTGAACTTTTGGAACATAGCGAACAAGTGAAAATTAGAATATTGCTTTTGAACAAGATCAAATGCTGTTGGACGAAAACAACAAACGGCATCGATCTCAGAAAAAATTCAATAGAATCAATGAAATTAAGAAACCGCCTGGTTTCGATGGAAATGATCTTATACGTAAATTTGATTCATAGCAGCTATCATTAAGTCAATTGTACAAACTCGTCATTCAACAAACACGCTTGCAGGAATAACTGTCATTCAATTTGAATAGAGAACAATTGTTCAATAACATCAATAAAGAATTAGATAGGAGTGCCTTCATCGAGAAAAAAAAATACAGATAGTGACTCTCCTCTAATTGGACCGAATTCTAAAGAAATATAGATCATATCAGTTGTACAGTTTTTAATAACAAAATCGTTCAGATTAAATTAATTAAAGCCTGTAACATTCGAGAGCAAAGGTCATCAAAACAAATCGCTGGCATTTGGAATTGGGAACAGGAATAATTATCCATCCCGAGCATTCTTTTATCGGTTTGTGCCTATCCCCTACCACCCAATTACCGACCAAGCTCAAACAATTTGCACCGCCATCGGTAGTTACGCACGCCAACAACCGCTAACTCATTGTTGATGAAAATGTTATTCATTTTTAAGCTCAATTGAGAAATAAAACCTTCTGTCAAATAAGAAAACGAAACAAATCGCGCCGACGATAAAAATCAGAAAGCACCAGCACCGCTTCGCATTCAGACCCATCGGTGAAAATAATACGCGCCCAATTCTATTCTACTAACGCCCTGACATTCCTAAGCTGGCTAAACGATGAACTGGAGTCTTTTTTACCCGAAAACCCTTACACACTATTGTCACACCAGCATCATCAACGTCAACGGTCGAGCGCAAAAAATGTAGAAGGAACGTGTAAGTCTGAAAATGAAATTAAATTTCAACCATCCTAACGCTTAGCCTACGAGTCTCATGGTAGTGTACCATTTTTTCGCTTTCTTTCCCTACCTCTGTCCGCTGATCGTCATCCCAGTCGCCGTCGTCGTGGATTGATCCACTAATTCCAGCGTTATTGTTCGGGGCAATCAGGCAAATGCCTGTCTGTAGTGGGTTCAACGCTTGGTGAGCTCCGATTTTCCATGCTTTCATCCGATTTCCACACTCGCCTTCTGCGACCGCTTGCAGGTAGTCGAACAATGGCTGACGAAGTTACTCTCCAGGTTTTTCTCACTTTTAGATTCGCGTTCTCACTCCATTGTGAGGAGCTGGTCGTTATGATAATCTCCAGTCGGTGATGCTCCTAAGCCTATTGTCCACTGGAATTATATTATAATTTTTTTCTTCTGAGTTTTAAATTGAAACGAGAATTGGATGTTTTAATCACATCAGAGAAAGATCAAAGAGGTAATCATTGAGAAATAGCTATGATACCGTGTTCATTTCAATTGAACGTGTGTTATAAAGATGATAAAGGTTATGATGGATATCAAACGACATGTTTTCTATTTCAGAATAGTTTTAACTCAAAATATCGAATTGCAAAAACCATTTTTTACTCTATTGTGTGATTGACAAACGGGCTTTACAATAATACAGAAAATCAGTCCTAAGCATTCCTTTTGAAGCGTCTAATGACCCAACTTGTTTCTCACAGTTTATGAGGCGAGACCCAGAGAACCATACCAGCTGATTTACGGTACGGTTCGAACAACTCTAATTGATCGATAGGTATTACTTTACCTTTAGGTTTATTTGTTCTGATAATTCATCGTTTGATGGCGATGCCGCAGACTCAGTCATCCATTTTTTCCGTAATGGTTGGAGTGAATGATGAACTTTTTTACCTTGCTAGGCTGGTACGCCTCTCCGAGATGTGAATTTTCGTTTTTGCTCGCGGCACCGTGCTGCGAGAACAATCGTTTTCCTCAAACCGAGGAGCTCGATCGGTGTAATTTATTGCAGTGTAATTACAGTTTTATTACACGCTGGATGTTGGATGCGGCTTTGACAGCGGAGAAACTATGTAATGCATGTGATCGGTAGCGAGTCGCGATTCGAACTGTTTTGGGACTTCCGGGTTTTACCTGCCTCGTCGTGCATCTTTTCGAGAGACTGACTGCGTTACCCGTAAAAATGGCTCCCGTGGTGACACACGGATTAAACTACGGTGGTACTCGTACAAGCTTCGATAGAGCATGGCGAATATGTCGTTATAACATCATGGTGAACGAATGCGATAAATGGTAACATGAGCTTATGTCGAATTCGTTTTTAAAAGATTCAACCAGGTTGGAACCAGTTCAACTCTAATTGCTGTCAAAGTGTTTTTATTCAGCTCGGATTGGATTAGATTCGCTACTAGTTCAACCCCAAAGCTGTTGGTTCGCATGTGTTGTTTCACGGTTTCGCACCGAGATTCACCATTTACAATGCAGTTAACTGATCAAAGGACTCACGTGATGTGGACTGGGCGGAATAAACAAGCAGAAGGAGCAAACGTTGTCTGTTTAACTAAAATAAATGCGCATTGAAATCTTTTTTTGTTATTGGGATTTTGTGATATTTTAATTGTAGGTTTTAAATGAAATTAATCCAGTACTGTGTCTAGATTCAATTTTAAAATAATTGTTAGGGAAGTTATGTATTCCTTAAGTTCATTCAGGTTTTTTCCTCACATTTTTCCTAAATTAGGTCGGTGGATGGAATTATGTGGTTTAGAATTCCCCCTTGGAAACCCGTTCACAAAATCCACAAAGTGCCAAAAAATATAATTGGGAATACCGAAATTCTATGAAAGAATTCTTCAAAACTCTTTCGTGCTTTCTTCTAGATTCTGCAGAAATTACTTCAGACATTCTTTCAGTAATTCTTTAAATTTTCAGGCATTCCACCATGTTTTCAAGGGATCTTTCGAGTTGAATTCCTTTGAAATTCTTCTATGTAGGAATATCTTTGAATACTGTTCAGGATTTTCTCTTGAAATTCTTTTCAGAATTAATTTTAGAAATTCCTACAATGAATTCCTTCTAGGGAATCCTTTTGAGGCAGAGAACTTATCGAAGTTTCCTTCAGTATCTCCACAAGTTTCATTGCATAAATTCCCCAGGAAGTACCTTGACATTCCTCCGAATTCTTGAATCAAAATACACGGGGCCCGAAATCCGGCAAGAGTTTCCCGAGATGTGCAGGGCTCCTGTATAGGGAAGGTAGCTAGGTAAAAATCATTGGCAGTCTGGAGAATTTTCCAATTTCTGTGCTTTGAGTGTTCTCCAAAAACTTTTTGTAAAACAGATGAATTTTGTAAAATATAAAATCTCTTTTACATAGAATTCTATACTTAGGAATGATTATGAGAACTTTTCGATGCCATCTCATGAAATAATATATTCATCTCATGGGAAACAAAGAAATACAGCATCAATTTCCCGTACCTCTTTTGTCAACATGCGTGCTCACAGCTGAAAAGGATCACAAAATAATAATCAATCAGAATTCCTTTCCATTGCTTTGCTTTTTGATGGGATGAATATCCGACATATGAAAGAATCCGGAGCAGTTCCCTATTATATCCGCCAAGAGTTCCGCAGTTCCTTGAACATATTTATTTATTGGGAAAATGTCTTTTTACGATTTTTATTCACTTTCAATTCACAAGGCTGAAAGTACCCCACAATAAACAGGCCAGTGTATACAATAATTAAGTGAAATGTGTCCTTACGAAAAGCAAGTTTGAAACATAAAAAGAAAACAAGACAGATAAATTCGAAAGTAATTTCCAATGTAAAATGGGAAATGCCAATAAAAATAATAAATGTTCCATAATTAATACTGAAATGTTCCATAAAATATGCAAAATGCCATTCAAATAAACAAAATTTTCCATAACTAGTAGGAAAAAAGTTCTACGAATAATACTGATGTTCCATTCTTATGTTGAAATGTTATAAAAAATATAGAATATGTTCATAAATAATATAGAATGTTCCATGAGAAATGAACAATAATTCCTATAACAAGTTCAATGTAGTCCTAAAAAATGAGTTTATAATGTTTTTTTCTCATTAGCTGAAGACCTGAATTTTTAAAAACACTGTGACATGGATAGAATTCACCCTGATGGTCATTGTCTTCTTATAATTCAAAATAGATGTATTATGGGAGACATTTCGCATTCTTTTATTAGATTAATTTAATTGTTTATGGAATTTTTCATCTGGCATACCACATCACAGATCCTATTTCAATGTGCAACCTCATATTGTATGTTTCACTTTGTAGATCAGGCGAATTAAATTTTGATCACACACTTTAAAGCTCACCACTCAAATTTGAGTTCAATTCAACATTGAGTAAATTCTATCATTACATTACTATAATTAGAAATTCAATACCAATTTCAAAAACACTTATCTGCTTTCGTAAACAAAGATTGAAACGTCGATTCGACGAATCTGATAGCACTCACGCAAACACACCATCAACAGGTAGCAGAAACCCTCACTTACGTTTTGGTGGTGTTGGTTTGCGATCGAAATACTGACTCAAATATCGGCTTGTCTTGTTCATAGATCATTTAAGGTAAAAGTAGATTAATACATAAATCGCTCACTGGCAATCCTGCTTGAAATCGAGAGGAGCAGTGTACTCCAAGCACCTCCTATCGGTCGTTTATGTGAATTAAACGCTGTGGGGTGCGCATTTTAATAAAATCGTCGTGCATTTTATTTTGACAATTAAAATGGTGACATTTGCGTGCACAGATAAATTCATTTAACTCGGATTAAAAGTATTGCAACAAATGTAATGTGGCTTAAACATTGAAGAAGAGAGAACATAATAGAAAGTCTTTCATGTACGATATGGATATTTATAGTATTGAACACTTGCAAAATTGGCCTAAACATTGAAGAAGAAACATAATGAAAGGAAGTCTTTCATGTCGATATGGGATGTTTATAACTTAGTAAAATTACCTACTCGCAGTAATTCGTTTCGAATTCTCAATTCCTAAGACAGTATATTATTCATTTCATTACAAATTAATCCGCGTTTGAGATCGCACTTAATATTGAATGCTGAAATCTTGTGTAACAAAAAGATATTTTAGTTGCAAGATAAAAGATTGTTGCTCGTCATCTGTCCGGAACATCTTGCTGCGCAAGATAGGGCGCTTATTGATCATTGAAGGAAAAATCCATAGGTTTTGGTTCTACCACCCAACTGTTTCAGACAGCCGACCGATAGTCGTGAAAAGCGCTGACTATTTTGTTGCCAAATGTTCATTGATGCGTGTATCTATGTATTAATTATCTAAGTATAATACTCCAGCTGCGTGTCATCCATATCTCCTTATCAATGGTTTGTTTGCAGCCAACTTGTTGCAAATGGTCACCGACATTCTGGATCCAAATCAGAATCAAATCAGATTTTGTAAACAAACAAATACTACCATGCATTTACTTTGAGGATATTGGCTGTACAAAACATGGCGTCGTTCCGCCCACTTAATATACAAACTTGTTCGACGCTGAGTAGTTCACCCAAATATATGGTTGAAGAGTTACCTAAATCGCCAAAAGTGCACATACCTAGATATCGTGGGTGAAATATCCTTTACCCATATATGAGGTAAACCGAACTTCACTATATGGGTTGCCAGATATGGTGATGCCAGATGGGAGAAATTTTATCAATTCAGCCTTCACGATTTGGGTATTTTTCGTCGTTTGTTTTGATAGATTTTTCAATTATTTGTATGATAATAAACTAACGTTGAAATTTAATTGAAAACAACAAAAAGCAAATTTATTAAACAGAAATATAAAAATAAATGGAATGAATTATTGGCAGTGGCTGGTTCCACCACACCGCTGCCAGCATCCAAAACATATCATGTATTGCAGGCCAGCCACTATGGAGTTAACTCCAGAATAATTATGGCGAAAGACTGTCTAACGCGTTTTCTCGAAGAGCGAACTTTTCGAGGAAAACTATTTAGTAGCATTAGGCAGGAAGGTGTATCCGCTACTACATACTGCAAATACTTTTTGAATTAAGGTTTTAATTTCGAAAATTCAGCTTATGAGCCTACTTCATACATGACTGATTAGAGAGTTAACCCTATTGTGCCTGTAATCTCGCTCAAAGTAGGCAATTCATTGAGCATAATATGAATCAGAATACAAATAACTATAGTGTCGTGCTGGTACCAGCAGCTGCAATTGGTGATGAAGAAACGGACTGCCTGGCGAGCGTCAGGAAGGAGATGGGATATCAAATTCTCCAGCAACTCAGATATTGCGACATATTTCAGATCACATGATCCGTTAGACTCGAAGCGCCGTTAAACACAAATTATTTACAAAATTATCTTCCATTGTTATTAGTCAATATAATGATATACCTTACCTGACAGGTGCGCGTGATCCGGCAATATTCGATCCAGTAAACTAGCAGTCAATAACAGATAATCCATTCATATATAGGGCATTTTTGTCAATGCCGGCATCGAGCGCGTTAACGGAACATCAAGTGTACTTGAATATCAAAAGGTGCCACAGTGTATGGCAGAACAGATTTCCCGGAACGTAAAATCAACTGTTACGACGTATACCCAACTATTGCGAGGAGAAAAAAGGTCACTTTGGAAATGGATGAGAATAAAATTTAAACTTCTAATCGGAGGAGAAAATTATTGAGCTTTTAGTGGTGATACTTCCATGTCACAAGACGAGTTCGTCATGCTATCCCATTAGTTCCACCACTTGATTGTAACCTGATACAGTATTAGGGTCTCGCACATTTCTCACCAACACGTACCACAGTTTGTGGTTGCAAATAATCCCATTGATTTTGCCGTGACAGCTGCTCGTGGTGCAAACAAACTGAAGTAAAGAAAGTGTGCGTGAAGTGTGCGTGTACGTACCGCTCGAAAGAAATTGGAACTGAAGTCGGTCAATAGCGAGACACTGAAGAGCAGCCCCTTACTGTTGAGGTCGCAAAATGTATCTGTCACACAATCACAGTGGGTGGGAAATAAATAGATAATCTGTTCATCCTATGAACAAGTAAATAGGAAGAATTCAGCTGCCTCTGGTTTGTGCCATCGCATTTCATTGTGCTAATTCCGGAACCTTCGAAACAGCAGTTCCTGGTAGGCTGTGGATGTTGAACAAACGGCACTGAGTCTAGCCTGTCAACTTCCCGGCTGTGGAAAATCAGTTGTACATCAGTCAAATCTACAATGTTCACTTGGCCTTTGTTTTCACTAAGAGGGCAAGTGGAACAACATTCAGAGCAAGTCAATTGAACTGTTTTTAGATTGTTGTCTAGTGAAAAATAACCCAGGAAACAATTTAGCGAGATTTAGACTCCAGTTAGGTATGACCACCTTTCAAAACATAAATTTTTATGTTTTATGCTGATACTGTTTCTTTATTTTATTTAGCTCTTTCAGTTCTTCTCTTGACTTGGACGACTGTACAAGACGTTTGCAGTAAAAAACAAGAAAACAAATACGGAGTTCAGCTTCGGAATAAAAAGTCGCGTGTTCACACAAGTTATGTTCATTCTCGTTCTTGAGGAATATTTCCATCAAAATCGATGATGTCTTGTGTTGCAGTCGCGCTGATCCGAGCTGGGATACTGATGTAACTGTGAACTACTTCCTTCGTCGAAGTGCGTTGCTGTGGAAAGTTAAATAGTTCAGTGACAGAAGATTCGCGCTTCTTGTGACCAGTTCTTCCCACATGGACATGATTTCAGTTGAAATTGTTGGTTGATCCAGCTCGTTTTAACTATCGAAAAGTTAATCTTTATTTTCAGAATACAAATCAATCGTTTTCATTTGATCACCAGCTAGAATATCCAGTCAATACGAAATAATATGGATGCATACATTATACGTAATAGATGATAGAATAATTAAAAATGTATGTCAGTTCTAGGATGACCGATCTGAAACTGTCTGAACCATCCAGATTTCTAACACGAGCTAAAATTACTTAAAAGACCTCCAAGCCGTTAGGACACGTTGTTCAGCATCTCGATTGGCGTTGATAATGGACATCTCATTACAGGGCAAAAGTATCTCGAACGAACAGCGTCAATACATCGGAGAGGAAAACGCTTTAGCACGCGGTTCCCGATGAATTAGGTTCAGCTGGTAGTGTAATTTGATATAAGTTACTTCGTGAACTTGGCTGGATGGACGGAGAGTGACAGAGGGTGTCAAGGGGTGGCTGAGTGGCTTCCGGTGGTTTCATCGCACTTCCAGTCCCTGGGCCCATTTTGGGCTGCCGAATAGATAAAGGGATTTGCTGAGGATGTTCCCGTGATATCGCTGGATGTCATGGTAGTTATTTTATGTTGGCTGAAATTATTAGTGCTATTATTTCGAGCAACTGGCCGGAGTGGCATCTGCAGTTCTTTGTAAAATCCCTAATCCGATTCCTCACTAATCGGAATGTCACTAAATATCCCCTTTTGCTGGACCTCTTACATACATACTGTCCTAGCTCACTGTATATGCCTGCCATATTTTATTATTGAGAGATTCATCGAATTCCACTAGGATTCCGCGAATTTCCTGGCATTTCCTGAAATTCAGAGATTCTCCAGGAATTTCAAAGGTTTCTCCGGAATTCACTCCGAAATACGGATTCCTCCCAAGAATCCACCAGGAAGTCCTGGAAATTCAACAGGAGCCTAGAAGTTCCACCAGAAATTCCTTAAGAATTCACTGAAATTCCTCAGAAATCCGTCAAATTCTCCAGAATTCCACCAGAATTCCTTCATCTAAGAATCCCTTCGTGAACTCCTTCCAGGAGAATTCTCTGGAGGAACTTCACAAAGAAACTCCTAGAAGAACTTGGAAGAATTCCTGGAGATTCGGAAATTCCTGAGAACTTCCGAAGAAATTCCTGAACGACTCCGAAGAATTCCTGGAGAAACTTCCAGGAAGAATTCCGAAGAGAATTCGGAGAATTCCTGGTGAATTGCAGACTTCTGGAGGAAACTCACAAGAAACGGAACTTTGAAGGAATTCCTGGAGGAATTTTCGAGGTCCTGGAGGAACTTCGGAGAGAAATTCCTGGAGAGACTTCGAAGATCCTGTGAAGATTCCTGGAGAACTCCAGAAAGATTCTGGGAACTTCCGAAAGAATTCCTGGAGGGAACTTCAGAAGGTCGGAACTCTAGAAACTTGGGAACTCAGGAATTCCTGGAAGGAATTGGGAATTCCTAGACTTCTCCGTAAATTCCTCTGGAATTCTCAGGAATTCCTCCATAAAATCCTCAGAAATTCCCTATGTGAATTCCTCAGGAATTCCATAAGTAGATCCTCGAAAATTCCTCCAGAATCCTCAGGAGGACTTCCAGAAAATTCGTGAAGAAACTTGAAGGAATTCTGGAAGAACTTCCGAAAGAAATTTCTGGAGGAACTCCGAAGAAGATCCTGGAGAAACTTCGCGAAGGAATTCCTGGAGGAACTTCAGAAAGAATTACTGAAGAAACTTCGGAATTCCTGGAGAACTTCTGAAAATTCACAGAACTTCAGAAGAATTCTGGAGGAACTTCAAAGAAACTCTAGAGGAACTTGAGGGAATTCCTGGAGGAATTTTCAAATTGAACTTCCTCCAGTATTCCTCTGTGAAATTCCTCCAGGATTCCTCCATCATCCTCAGAAATTCCTCTGTGAATTCCTCCAGGAATTCCCTCGTGAATTCCTCTAAGAATTCTCAGGAGATCCTCAGGAGGAACTTCCGAAGGAATTCGTGAAAGAACTTCGAGAGGAATTCCTGGAAAAATCTGAAAAAGTTTCTGGAGAACTCCCGAAAATTCTCTGGGACTTGAAGGAGATTCCTGGAGGAACTTCAGAAAGAATTACTGAAGAAACTCCAGATTCCTGAGAAACTTCACTGAAAACGAAATTTCTGGAGAACTTCGAAGATTTCCTGGAAGGAACTTCAGAAGAAATTCCTGGAGGAACTTTCGGAGGATTAGTGAGACTTTCGGAAGAATTAGGATGAACTTAAAGAAACTCCTAGAGGAATTTCTGAATGAATTCCTGGGGAACTTTCAGAAAAGAATTCCTGGAAGACCAGAATTCCTGTGCAGAACTTCCAGAAATTCCTGGAAGGCTCGGAAGGAATCCTGGAGCGAAACTCGAAGTTTCCTGGAGGAACTTCGAGAAATTCCTGGAGAACTAGAAGGAATTCCTGGAGAATCTTCAGAGAATTCCTGGAGGGACTTCGAAAATTCCTGGAATTGGAAATTCCGAGGGGAACTTCCTGGGAACTTCCTGAAGGTCTAGACTCAACGAAACTCTAGAGAACTTCCGAGGAATTCCTGGAAGAATTTACACGAATTCCTGGAGGAACTTCCGAAGAACCCTGAAGGAACTGAAAAATTCCTGGAGGAGCTCGAAGAATTACAGGTGAAGAATTCTGGAGGAACTTCCAAAGAGAGACTCTAGAGGACTTCGAAGGAATTCCTGGAGGAATTTTCGGGAGAATTCGCCTAGACTATCCAGTAATTTCTCAGAATTCCTTCAGAATTCCTCCGTTAATTCCTCAGAAATTCCTCCGTGATTCTCCAGAATTCCGCGTGAATTCCTCTATGAGGATTTCGAAGAAATTCTGGAGAACTCCCGAAAGGATTCCTGGAAGAAACTTCGAAGAATCGAGATGAATTCCTGGAGGAACTTCCGAAATAGGAGACTTCCGAGAAATTCATGCATTGGAGAACTTCGAAATCCTGATTGAAGGAATTCTGAGCTTCAAGTAATTCCTCAGAATTCCTAGTAAATTCTCTATGAATTCCCAAGAGATTCCTGGAAAACTCGAAGAATTTCTGGAGACTTTGAAAGATTCGGGAGAACTTGAAGGAATTCCTGGAGGACCTAGTAAACTCCCTGAAGGACTTCGAGAGGAATTCTGGAGAGGAATTTTCGAGAATTCCAGAGGAACTGAAGGAATTCCTGGAGGAACTTGAAATTCTTGGAGGAACTTTCGAAGGAATTCTGAGACTTCAAAAAATTTCGAGAAATTCGAAGAGAGTTCTTGAAGAAATTCGAAGGAGTCAACACTATCAGCCTTTCCGTTGCCGTTCAGCTAATGTTTTTGAGGCTTATTTCGGAAAATTCCCAAATTCAGGAGGAAATCCAGGAAGGTTCCTTAGGAGAGTTCCTCAGGAATTTCTTCGGAAGCTATCTCAGAATTCTTGGATTCCCCAAGTTCCTCAGGAAGTTCGTTTGAATTCCTCCAGAGTTTCTTTGGAATTCCTCTAGGATTCCTTCGGAAGTTCTTTCAGGAATTCCTTCGGAGTTCCCAAAATTCGTTCGGCAGTTGCTCCAGAATTCCTTCGGAAGTTCTCCAGAATTTCAAGATGCTTTCCTTCTGGAAGAAATTCAGGGAACTTCATGTGGTTTCAAACCTACCAGAGGAACACCTGGAGGATTTTCTTGAACAACTTTCCCGAAGGAAATCCTATGAAGATTGCTGAAATTCCTTGAGTATCTTTTAGAGGAACTTCTGAAGGAATTACTAAATGCGTTATGGAAAAATTCCAGAGGATTTGATGGTTTTCTGTTAAATTCCAGATAGTTTTCCTAGTACAGTACCTAGAAGATTTCGAGCAGAACTTGTGGAGGAATTTCCAGTAGTTTCTTGAAGGAATTTCTGGAAGAATTTTCAGCGAATCTCTGGAGGAGCTCCTGCGGATTTTTTTTTTGAAGAGCTCCTGAAGAAATTCTAGAGGAGCCTGGAGGAATCTCGAAAGTAATTTCTCAGATAAATCCTGGAGGAATTCCCCAGGAAACTGCTGAAGGAATTTCAGATTAATTTCTGGATACATTTCTAGAAGGCTCCTGGAGGAATTTGCCAATCGCATTTCTGGAGTAATTCTAGAGGAACTCCTGAAGAACAGTAAAAATACGTCAAATGTGACAATTCTCAAGTAACATTTTGATGTTACAGCTGGAAGGAATTTCTTGATGAACTACTGGGAATCAGGATATACTCATGGAGAAATTCGCTTCAAACCAACTTTTGGTGAAATTTTCAGAGCAAGCGTGGTGGAGTTATAGATGTATTCCCAAATAATTTGTAGACGAACTTTTGAAATGAATTACTGGGAAAATCGTTCACTGGTGGAGACATCTGAGGAATTCAACATGCTGTTCTTTTCAATCCCAGAGAGAACTCGGAAGGTATGATAGATTTACGGTAGAATGCTCAGAGGATTACTTCAATTAATTCCCTGGAAGAAAATTCTAAGGACTTTCAAAGGAACTCAGGAGAAACCCAACAGACACTCGAGGAGGAGTTTACAAATGAAATCGTGAGAGACATCCATAAATAATTCTCCTTATGCGGTAGCTTACAAGTTCTCTACAGGAAGAATTTCCTGAAAATTTCTTTGTGTAATTTATTGATTTAAATTGAAGATAAATTCATTTAGATTGAGAGTCAAATTTCAATGAAATAAGTCTGATATGATTTTAATGATGTTTTCATTATTATTTTTATCTTAGAATTAATTTATGGCATCGCATAAAGCACCGGGTTAAAACACTACTCCAAGCAACCAGCTTACTCGTTCACGGCGCCTGTCCGACCTTGATCTTCTTGGTACCACACACTTCTTCCTACGGTTCTCGCGTCATGCTCCTCGAACATTCCATCGGACCAATCTGAGTGCTAGAAATTCCTTTTTGCAAGTGTCCAGATGTGTCGTAAATCAGCCTAAACCAGTCGACTTGCCACCGCTATAAATAAGTGATTTGCAGAGATCACCTAGGAACTCTTGCTGAAATTCACGATCAATTCTCATATAAAATTATAGAATCATCCCTGCAGGAAGATCCATGTAGTCCTGGAGAATCACGGAAGGAAGGTTCTGAGGGATAGAGGAATAAATTCAATTTAGATTAAGATGTGAATTTAGAATCAAGCCTCGGAGAAATAAGCTGAGTAATTGAATTCAAATTACTTATTTTTAGTTATTACACCATGAAGTTATCTCCATTTAATTCAGAAGAATTAAAAAGTTCACCATAGGAAAGGGCCAACTCTAAACAATCCGCTTACTTCTATCACATCAACATTAGCCTTCTTGGTACCGCGCATCTTCATACAGGTTCCTGCTTTCCTTGCGCTGCTTGCGCTGGAGTTCGAACTTCTTGCATTCGTAGATCAGCCAAGCTGGTCGACTTGACCCCAAAGTAGATTCGGAGTCAGAACACGAATACTAAATCGGAGATGGTTTTGCTACATGACGGCCAACCACCGCAGATTTCCTCCTTCAGGACCCAAGCCAGACCCGGACGAAGACGTCCGAATCATCTTTTTCACGCTAAGCAGATGGTTGGTAAGTCCTCAGGTAGCCGGATCGTTGCGGTCGACATTTTGGTGCATCTCCTTTAATAGATTAGGTACGGAACTCTTCTGAATGCACTATGTGAAACATTATAATTAAACAGCATACTATGAATTATTTGCACATGAAATACGAATTTAAATAAATTACATATTCTTAAAATTAGTTCATTTGCATCTACCTGTCATTCAGACAAAGTGTACTTATGTATTGGTTGTTTTATTTCGCGCCAATAGTACTGTGTCTGTAATAGATATGACTAAACAGCATAATGAAATCCAGCCGAAACCTCCCCAACAACATGCCTTAACCGGCAAAGCGAAACATATCCTAACTTAATGTAACATGAGGTAACAGGTTAGATGAAATTATACAAGCATAAACATACCCTAACACAAAAGTGTTCATCTCTATGCGTAATCTTTTTAGCCTCACATTTACCTAACTGTTAGTGAGAATGTTGTGTAACTATCAACAGGATAGATGATTATCTAAGTTAATAACCTTCCTTGCTGGGAACTTCGACATGTATATCATTAGGATCTAATCTGGTAAGTTTTTTTATGTTGGTTTCGTGCTAAAAAATATTGTAAGTTTATTAGATGCTAGTTTACACTCTGAAAATTATCCCTCGCAAAGATTACAATAGGCTGTAATCATGTAATATTATCGTGCAGTTAAAACAATTTATTTATTCTCCAATGGTCACAGTTTTTGTCTTATGTTTGTCGTTTAACTTTGATCAGATCCACAGATTCAGATAAATGAAGTGCTAACACTTTTTATTTATCAGACCTGGGTGCCGATAAGCGCTTTTCGCTCTCAAGTAGAGGGATATTTTAAATCAATCCATAAGCAAAATTATTTCAGTTCGGCTGTCAAACATTTCCGCTCTTCAATTCTCTTCCATGCTGATGAAGCGCATAATGCCTGAGACTCTACATGACTTTGATGTTTACATACATTCCTGCTAATCAGCTGTTGCATCTCGTGAAATTTCTACGAGTGCTTTTTAAATGCATTCTATAATTCACTGAAATATATGTGATAATATTTGTTACAATACAAAATTCAATCTAATTTATTTTATTTTTATTTAACTAACAATACTTCTCAATATAGGATCTAAACGAACATAACCACAATCTTCAATGTTTGCCGGCACAATAGAAAGATTTGGCTTCAGTTTGACAACCAAATCGATTCTATTCACCCAATTCAGACTAAGGCCGAAGTGGCCTGTCGGTATAAGAGTCTTCTCCATTCGCTCGTCCATGGCTACACGTCGCCAACCACGCAGTCTACGGAGGGTCCGCAAGTCATCTCCACCTATCGATCCACCTTGCCCGCTGCACGCGTCGTTGTCGAGAACATTTTCAGGTTACTGTCGACATTCTGGCTACGTGCCCGCCCACCGCAGTCGTCATTTTCCGGTGTGAACGATGATGGTTCTCCCACAGCTATCAACTCGTGGTTCATTCGCCTCCTCCACGTACCGTCCGCCATCTGCACCCCACCATAATGGTACGCAGCACTTTCCTCGAAAACTCCAAGTGCGCTTGGTCCTCCGAGCATCGTCCAGGTCTCGTGTCGAGAGACTACCGTCTATGATTGCTCTTCAATGTCAGTTGATTCAGGCCAAAATAGCAACCAATCGCCCGTGTTGGTTCTAGAGCCAGTCGTACGATTCTTCTTCAGCCATGCAAACCAGATGTTCCACATTCAAAATTCTTCCGAAGTCGGATCGGTGCTCTACCATTGCTCTGATACGAGGCCTGATACAAAACAGACAGCTATGCCGAAACCAGTTCAATGGCAATACAATAGCTTTCTTTTAAGTACAAATGAGTTTAAATCGAGCTTACAAACGGCTCAGATATTGATCCCAAGTAACATTTTTGGTTTTATAAGGTCATGAAAACCAAATTCGCTCTCAAGACTTCCATAAACCTGCATAAAACTTAAATGTTACTAGGGATATGAATATTTTTAGTTTTCTAAAATATGCCTTGTGTGCGTTTTAGGAATCTGTAAACCATTTGCGGGACTGCGAAAAAATCGATGAGTCAATGTCAATACTATAGCATTCGTTTAAAGATAAATTCATTCAAATCGGTACAGACGGTGAGATCTTGATGTGACATTCTTTTGTTAGTTTTCTAAAATTATTTCCAATTTTATTTCAAGATATTTTGCAACAAAGATTATGTTTTCATTTAATTCCTATGTTGCAATGTATTCAGATATTCTTAAACCACAATGCACAGCGTTTTCGAAACGCTTTCTGCTAAAGTTACTGTTTTCATAAAATTTTATTACAAACTTCAAACTGCGCATGCTCATTTAAATTTCTTCAAATTACTAAAATTAGGAAGATTATTCAAATAGCAAATACAATCTTTAAGCATTGAGGAACAAAAAGTAAAATGAATCGCTCTACATTTATAATATGTGCTCAGTTTTGGGGCTGAGTTGATTGGTATATATGAATTTGGTCTCGAGCCTCAGATAAAAGTCGATTTTCCAAGTGATCCTTGCAATATGGTATATGGCGGGGTTCAGCCAAATCGCACCAAGCGCCTACAACAAAATTGTCATTTTCTGCCAAGCTTTATTTAGCGGATTTATTAATCACTAATCATATCGAATATCACTCAACCCCATAACTGAGGATAGCCTACAACAAATGTACGTATGAATTTATATAGAAAAGTTCCGTTTTTCTTTACGAACAAAATATCACAAGTCAGTCAAATGCCGCTTGGTGCGTTTGGCTGAACCCCGATCATACCATATTGTAAGCAAGCATTCATCTATGGGAGCATCCATAAATTACGTAACGCTTAGAGGAGAGGGAAGGTTGACTGAAGTATGACGTTCATATAAAACATTCAGATGCTCCATACAAAAGTGTGACATGGGTTGAAAATGGCAATTTCGCGTTACGTAATTATTGGATCTTTCCTATTTGTTTGAATTAAATTTTCACTTAATTTGGCAGTCTGATATGTTGGCGAGCACATACAGAATAACAAGAACCGAAAAGTCATAGCCCAGGTTCATTGAGTACATTCAACGTCACATCATGCGCTAAAAAGGAAAATTAGTAAAGTGAAATTCTATATCTTTGCTGTCTGTTTAGGTTGGAAATACATACAGAATAATTAGAACCACAATCCTAATATCAACCTAGCTAACCAACACAGCATAGTGGTAATGCTCTTCGCTCTTGGAACTATGCCATCAGCGCGAAACATTTTTAGTCCACGATTGTTGGCGCAATGCGGTTCTTGATTTTCGGAAGGCCTAATTAATGTAGCATCACCAACATTAACATTGAGCGTTCACTTGTTACTAAAAGATAACTTAAATAGATAGATGCATGCATGCACAACTAAGAGCAAGACAGCCACCCATTTTTATACATAAAAGTGCATCACCATTTCAAGTAGAATAGTATACCATAATGTAATATTCTAAGAGTGAAATTAGTAGTGATTTAATTTCATTGCAAATTTTCACATTTCATTGCAACTATTCTAATCTGAATCTGAACTAAAATAAAACAAACTCACAGGCGTCCCAGGCTCTTCTATTCACGTTTGATTTTTTCCATTAAATGAAATTCCATTTAATAATTATGTTGCTGCTAAGGATGGCGATATGCAAAAGTGGATTGATTCGTATATTAAATTACGCATTCATGCACCAAAACAATTGAAAAATAATTGAATCTCGTGATTCATTCTTGATTAAACCTGCAGAAAATAGAACTGAGCGTATAACAGTTTCAAGCTTTTGAATCTCATGTTATAAAAATGAATCTTGAGCCACTGCTGGAAAAAGCATGATTCAGATTCATCTTGAAAATGACAACTGAACAATTTAGATCACTGCTGACTTCGCTCTTATATTGTAAACACGATCGTTTAATGAACACATGAAAACATATGTCGCAAGTGTGTTTGAAATCCGTTTTTATAACATTTAGACCCATCAATTCAAGGTTTCATAATCAAAAGATTTCTATCAGATTTTTGTTTGTTTCAATAAATATAAGATACTAGTTTTTGTGGACGAGTAGCGCCCTGGCAAGATTTTTTCTGCATTAATAAAATCAAAATTTTCAACGTCTGTTCCTGTGATTTTTTTCATCTGTGTCTAGTTGTTTAAGGTTTTTTACTGGTTTTGTTTCTGCATCTGATAGTAAAAAGGTGAAGTGTAAAACATTTTATTTTTTTATTTTTTGTGAGTATTTCCCATCTTGTGTCTGGTTGGCTCTGTCGCAGGACAGACAAACAGGGCTATTATATATTATTATTATTACTAGTTTATTTGTGGACGCAGTAGCGCCGTGGCAGTGTTTTTTTTTTCAATGTTAATTAATAATTTCATTAATAAAAAATCAAATTTTCAACTCTGTTGTCTGTGATTTTTTCATCAAATGCTGTGTCTGTTGTCTAAGGTTGTCACTGATTTTGTTTTTCTGCATCTGATTGTAAAAAGAATTGAAGTGTCAAATATTTTTATTTTTTTGAGAATTTCTCGCGTGCTGCGTCTGGTTGCTACTCGAACAAAAGTCTCCACCTTTTGAATGAAACGTCATTCAGTCTTTTACAGAAACAAACGATTCCTTTAATTGAATGACAAAACCGATCAGATGATTTTATAATCAAGCGGAAGTTATTTTGTTCACTTAAAAATGAAATGTTTTTGTTTCTCGTCATTATTTCATTCACATTCGAAAAAGGTAAAAACTACGTATAATTGTCATCAAAAACCAGAATGATTTTTTCCGTCATTGCAATAAGAAAATCTTCTATTTTAGAATTGTTTTCGTTTAACTGTCACCTCAGCTATGCCTTGAAAATTTGATTAGAAAACCATAAAAGTGAATGGCGACTCGTGCCGTGTGTTTGAAAAACTATTTCATTCATTGTGTCCGAAGTTATTCCGTTTAAACTCTAGTGTTTAGTGTATTTCAAGTGTTAATATGACATCCGTTTATCCATTGCGGATTTTCGATAGAAATTCAACTATATCTACAAAATCTGCTTGCAGACCAGCTTACCGCCGGACGTTGCTTTCACATTATGTGTAGAGTTTTCTTTTTATTGAAATATAAGTATAATGGATATTAATTTTTATTATAGATAAAATTTCCGGCCGAGATTTTGGTACGCTTACTGTATCAGATTGGGAAGCAGTGTTAGCTGGTACCGTGTTGAGTGGGACTGGACAGGAGGTGTTTCGACGAATTTCTCAATGGAAAACTGCTCAGGTACTTATAAGCTCCTTTTTCAGCATTGTTTATAAAGAATAAATTTTCTTGGTTTTTCAATAATATAGGCAATTGGTCCAGATAAGGAGCTGCATTCCACCGTTGGAACCGAGTATGTACATGTTTCAGCTTGAACCCTCAGACACAGCCAGATGCGCAGCAATTCTCCGGTACCATGAATACCCGTGCATCGAATCCAATGATGCGGATCGAGAAAACTTCCGAGAAGACTGGCGGTGATAGTGCCCCACAGGTGGGGTGACAATGGATGATGTGTGGGTTGAACCACTCGGTTCCGATACCGACAGAAATTGTAGAAGTGTGACAGTTAAGTACACTGTTCAAAAATATGAAATTTGTTACAACATGATGGAAGCTGATTTCGAAAACAAATTGACGAACATAATTCAAACGATTTCGCGAATGCCGTTGCGAATGTGCGACAGGAAGCTGATTCTGAAAAGCATATTGACGAACTCGATTCAGACGGCCTCGTGAGCCGACGGCACGGATGATAAACAGGATATGTGAGATAGGCAAGCTAGCGGTAAACATAAGTGGTGTAACCAAGCTATCGGATGTCCAATAACATGGGAATTTCAGCTGCTGGTGCAATAAGCCCGCTATTATATGAGCAACAAGATGCATCGGCCGTTGGGGTAAGTAGTAGCGTATTTACTTATTCTATATTTCTCAATTCGTCGACCTAGTTGATTTCATATAACATTTAGGTAATCACCTTATGTACTAGAAAGACAAAAAATGAAATGTTACTTGAAATTAATTAATAAATTATAATTATTTTTATTTCAACAGGTTTCCTCAGTGTTCTTAAGCCAACAATCGATCTCCAACTCAGTTTGCCCCTCCATTTTTTCACCAGACGATCTGAGTCATCTACTGGCCAAATCGGATATCGGACAAGCTATTATCCAGAACAGCTTGAAAGGACCGTTATCGAAGAATAGCAGAAGGAATTAGCTGGCATCATAGCGAATCACCATCTTTCCTGTCCACTCTGCGGAATAACGTAGCATTATGTCGGCTACGAAGGCGGTGCTTGAGAACTACTAATTGTGTGAAGCTGTGATTCCCAGCCGAAACAATGATATGGTATAAAAATTGTGTATTGGTATCCATATGAAAAATAACTATAATTATACTTCAGCTAATGTACTACATCCCAGCTACGCCTCCGAGGAAAAAGAATCAGGAGGATCGATATATCAGGCTTATAAGCGTCTGAAAAGCTGATGAAACGTGATCGAGACGAAGAGAACTTCAGCATACGGCAAAACTAGTTGCTAAAGAAAACAACGCTAACCTCATGAAGCTGAACAGTCTGAAGCAAACAGGTGGCTTGCTCTCAATAATGCCCTTGGGACACAGTGATGAAAATGGAAAATGACAGAAACATGTCGATTTGAAGATACAAAGACGCTGAGACGCGCACAAAAGCAGCGACAAGTCGCTCAAAATCTTGCGTGATTTCATCTTTGCCGTATTCAAACGAATGTTGCCTTAATTGACTCCCCATCCGGGCACAGATTCTTTTGAAAGACACTCAATATAAGTTCCCCAGAAGTCAAGCACCAGAGACTGAGGGAATCAGTCCAACATCTGTTGGTCTGTTATTTAAGCAGAAGATATAGCATCCCAAGATAAACACTCAGATCGTGATCATCCCAATTAGCCTCCGTTGAATTGCGCTGGAGCGCGCTCATTTTACTTTACACGGCGGCTATTCAACTATAGCAACCCATTCGGCGGCTTATTAAATTAGCAGCACAGGCTCACACCCTGTGTAAATGCTTATGGGCGCTGCTGCGCAATCTTTGCTCGCGTTATCACCGCGAAGAGTTGAGCGTTTAAGAAGAGCGCGACAATATTATGGGTGATATTCTCAATACGGCCGTTCAGAATGGTTCAGCTGATGCAAATTATGGATCATTATTAGGTCTTATAATTTAAAAAAAACATTCTGACTACACGCGATAAACTATGAATATTATTATATCAGTTTTTAATTTAGGATCATGAATCAAATGAAAATACTGAAAGTATACGTTTGTAATTACTACCGAATTATTGTTTGTGATCAAAACCGACATTGTGTTTTATAGTTAAAACTCAAGTGAACTAAATACGTAACAATAATGTAGTGTTATTGAGAAAAAACCGTGAATTATAAAATTGTCATTACAAATTGCGATTAATATCAATATATTGATCCAACATCACATCTTCAAGGCTCTCACAAGCTACACATGTCATTCAGGCACTTTAGAACATCAGTGGTAGCTTATTCAACTTGAAAATCTGCCTCGACCAAGTTGGCAGAACGCGCCCTTTCTGAACCAAAGGGCAAAGGTAAATCAAATCAACTTTGTTATCAAAACTATATCCTTAAGCAAGCGCACCAATGCACTTCAAAACACACAACCTCCAGCATTGTCATTTAGCTTAGTCACCCTTTTTTCGCACCGGTCACTATTTTGGGTTATTATTTTGGTTGCTGTATTCCACGGTGATGTTTGACGTTTGGAGATGTTTAAAATAGCAACGCTGCTATCGCGTTACCAAATTTGGTCACCGCGTCAGTTGCGCTGCTGTTTAGCAGCGCATTTAGTGCATTAATTGCGCTTGCTCTTACCAACGAAACTGTATAGTATTGGCGTATGTTGATGAAGAAGAAGAGAAGTGATAATCAGTCTCAGGAAAGCATACGAAGAAGTTTTAACTCTTCCAAAATTCTAAGCAATTTAATTAAAACGATGCTGTTGAGGTTGGACTTTTCTTGTCTGTGTATTAAGTGTAATATTACAAAATAAAATTTCAAATGGAAATATTGTGTTTATTATACAGTAGAAGAAAGTCCAACCCGTACTGCTTACCGTTTTTAATTAAAGCTGAACAGGCTGAATCAGGCAATGAATTTCAACCCTCTCTCTGCGCTAGGAATACTGAAAACAAACCTTCTAAGAATATGATGATTGAAACTCCGTAAAACGACGACCTTTCGAGTCCTAAAACGCTTCCTGGATATATAAATGAAAAAATTGGAATAAATATCTAAACACAAATTCAAATAAATAAACTTACCCGCTGCATATTTTCTACCATGCTGATGTCTATACCGGTGAATGATGTGAATCTGCAAGCAAACTCTAGTGTCATCCAGCAACAGATTGAGATCATTTTGGATAAATCGGTATATTGTATTACGAGAAAATCGGTAATTGTCGGTATACACGATTAGATGATTTTACCCATTTGGAGCATCATTATACAGACAAAAATTCCATGGTAACATTTAAATAAATATTCCGTGTATGGAGAAAAATCGAAAAATTATTAAGAAATGTTATTAACGCATTTGCCCAAAAGTACGCACGGTGCTCCCACAGGAAACGACGCACCGCGCTTTAGCTACCCGTTTACTCGATTCTTATGGGGAAATAACATTGCGCGTTTCCTAGGGTGCGAGTTGTTCCTTTCGAATGTGAAACGCCGCGTGGAATCTTTGCAAATGCGCTTTTAAAACATTACCAGCCGCGCGGTGTATCGTATTGACAGCACCTACAATAATATCTACAGTTATACAATGCCGCAACTCATTTAAATTGGTGCATGATAAACATCAATGTGCATGATGCGCACTACTAATGACATAATCAATTGTCGCGACTCCTGTCGCATCGCGATGCTCACTCGCGCGGTCGTTTGTGGCGGCCCCGACTAGTACTATTTTGTAGACTACGCCATGTTTTGGGGCAAGCCAGGTAAAGGGGCCCCACAATGATGAGCAGCGCGCGTTTGAAGTTAACCCGTATTTTCTGTCAAAACCTCGCTGCCTCCTATAGATGCCATAATCGCGAGCGTGGGCGTGACGCGACCAGTGCGATTTGACAGTTCATTGATAATAATTGGTTTGGGGTACGATGTTTTTACATATTCTCTGCATAAAAACGAACCGAACACTATTTTCAGAACTTTGGAGCCCGAACTATTTTTAATTTGCATTTTGAATTTATATGGGACTAAAATTTGTTCTTATGCTGAATGGGCCAACTGTCATTGTATGAATGTTAGTATCATTCTATCGATTGAAATGGTTATTTATTTGCGTTTAAAATGTAAATAAAGGGTTTACAAATAAAATTAAAATATTTTGGAGACAGAAAAAAAATATCTCTATTTGCTGAGCTGTATAAAACTCAATTTTTTCTTCGCTAAACAACCCAGTTTTTATTCTTTTACGTGAGTCGCGTCGCATCGCCTCGTCGCGTTTACTCTGGTTGCCAAAAATATTTTAGTTAAGGCTCCATCAGACGTTGCAAGAAATCACTCGTGCGAGCGAATGATTTCTGAGACACTCGATTGCAGTCACCGTAGCGTTTTACTTTAGCAAATGTCAGATTTACTCTCATGCAAATATAAACAAAAGAAAACTTGTTTTCGGCTAAAAATTTATTCATTCCTATTTTGCATGCAAACTCCACCCAAACTTTTTCACTTTTGCGAGCGAAAAATTGGCTATTCTCACTAGCAAGCCAATTTCGTTTCGGCGAGTTAATTTTAACGCTTAGCAGTCACACAATGCAAGCGAGCGTTTGCTTCGAGTTGTCATTTGTTTGCATGCATCACTTTCATGTAGTCAGACAGCAAATTTTTGACAGTGTCACTTTCTGCGAGCAAAATGCTCGTTGCAGTGATTTACTTGCAACGTCTGAGGAGCCTTTACAGATAAATTATTGTCGCTTGGTTCCCTTTGTTCTGCTGTCATGTTGGTACCAAACTGTCAAATCGTATGGATTTTCCTTCTTTGACATTTAGCTCCCCTATCCTCGCCAGCAAAAGATGTTCGGACAGCGACGACAGCGACAATCTTTATCTTGAACTAAAACATCTTTCTTCGAAATATTTATCTTCACAAGGTCGATGATGGTCAGGTTTCTGGGGCAACGCACCCACTGGGACTCATACCGGTTCCTTCGATGCTGATGTAGTGCGGAGGTATTCTGAGGATCAAGGTTCTCCCGTTTCAGTGTGTGTACTTTTTATGCTCCTGAAGATCCTTCAGAATTTCTTTACCATACCTGATGATTTCAACACAACTCCTCCTCTTCTTTTCGAAGGTGCATCTCAGCAATATTTCCTTCATCTTCCTTGCTCTTCGGATGGTCTACCTCATCGTCAGATTCAATGTTCTTGTAGGATTCGGAATATCTTCGGCGCCTTTCTGGGTATATATAAGGATACGGATGTGACGGAAAGTCATTCAACTCAATTTTGGTTCTTCGCCTGGTGGGGGCTTTTCGCTCCGGATGATGACTCACACGATCGGTTCTTCATTGTTCATTCTCGAGCTCTTGAGGGGGGTGTCTCGAGCGGATACTCTTAACTAACACCTTCATCACGCTGCGGCTCTTGAATGTGAACGCGATCCTGATGCTGACCGGTGCCCGCTGCCGTACTAGTGGGACGATGGAAATATGGCAAACTGAATTTCACTCATTGCACTTGTACTGGTACAGTCCAACTCAGTTTCCTTGTTGAACCCGCTGGTTTCGACCCTGTTCAGGATGCCGGACTCGGACGACGGTCAGGCCACCGCGGTGCCATATCGCACCACAGAAGTACATTTCCTCTGCATCGCCGAACGGATCGCGCGCATAGGTGCACCGGGCATAGGTCGGATAGAAATGATTGTCGCTGGCCTGCAGCACCGCTAATATATCGGTGGCAGTAGGCACCTTCACGCCGAACGATTTCTGAAAATTATTCTCTCAGTACGGAACTCCATCCTTGCCCATTGCTCGGCATCTAGCGTCCTCCGCAAGCGTTGCATTCGAAACCCAAATGTGCCATTACCGATCGAGTGCGTTTTCCTAACCTTCTTTCAACTGCTGGTGACATCCGGCGCACTCGTTCGGATCAACGTCCTTGCTATTCTGTTGCTTACGTATCGCTGGTATCGCTTCTGACGATGCTGGAGGTAGCGGCCTTGGCCGGGTTGGAGTGATTTCTGCCTGATTATTTAATCGCGCACAAACTCGGTTACGATTGAATAATACCAGAATAATATTACAATCCTCTGGACGGTGGGCAAGTGGCGCGACTTTTGTTTTGAATTGTAAATAAACATGCGACAGAGTTGCCAGAAGAAGTTGTTGAGCGATGTTCTCACCACTGTATAGTGTTGCCAAAACACGATTAATTGAGATCACCATCGTCTGGCTGGTGAATATTTTTCGAAAAACAGACGATGTTGATGTTTTGAAAAATTGTAAGAAAATAACGTTTCATAAAACAGCTTATTTTATGCGCAATGTTAACTAAACCCAAGGACGTTTAAGGAAAAATACGAAACATGGTGTTGGTCGGACGGGAAAGGTCTATTAGTGCATAGTGGTGTCCATACTGATTATTACCAGTTCAATGCAAAATTTCGCCAATCTCTTTTCGATTTTAAGCTTTATTGATTTTTTTCGATTCAAATTCATAACATTTTTTGAACTAACCTTCCCATGAAACCTGCATCATTCTCAGCTAGAAAAGTAATAAATTGTTAGTTGAAATCTAGACGGGAAGATGGATAAACATGAGATATGTAGATACGATCTGGATACGATACGGTGATATTATTGTTGCTTGATGAAAAATTACGGAAATTTGGTTCCCTCAATTGGAGTTACCAGGAGGACACTCAATTCAGAACAGATCGCCTTGGAGATTTGCTGTCGTCTTAGATTTTCGAGGAATAGCAGAAAGATTTCTTGACATTATGCTGTGTTCTGTGCACTAATATACAGATTTTCACGAGAATATATTAGAATAGCTTGCTCTGAGATTTCGCTCTAAGATAAAAAATTTCCTATTCAGTACTCATGCACCGTGCTCCATCCGCATACGACAACACGGACATCGTGAAGCGTGGACGGCTATCGTTCACTTTTATTCAGTTCACTTTATTCAAATGATATTTAGAAATCCGAATGAAGTGCGAGACATTGCACAAAGCGCTCCCCAAAGTGTTTTCTTGCTTTTAATTGTGCTTCCTGCTGACAAATCCAAGGACAGCCATTTCATGTTAAAGTCAATGAACTTAACGTCAATAGGTCCAAAAGTAAAGACGTTTGCTCTGGCGAAGTCATTAGCGTCAAGGAGGAATGCGCACTCATATCTTACCAATATAAAGTTCCGGTTTGACAAATATAGCCGCTTGTCGTCGTCAAGCGTTACCATCAGAAAGAAAAAGGCTGCCAATGCGTAAACAAACCGCCTCCACATTACCTCCGCTTCCAACCCCTTATCAATCCTAATCGACATTGATTCCATAAAAAATTCTCGAGGAAAATGCAACAGTTGTGCCACCCTTGGTGACACCAGATTGGATCCAGCCACACACAGCGAGCGATCGCAGGATTGCCAATTAGCGTTTTTGTAAGGCCTGTGAAATGCACATCATACTGTGGAGAATGGGTGTACCAGAGCCTTGATTGACGTATTCTTGGTTGATATATTGGTGTCCGCGAAGCCTCTCCGGTGAATAGTTCTGAGTCTTGTGCTACTAATTATTGCCGAGTTTCAAGAATTCCGAGACCATGCTTGCGCTAAAACAGAACGGAGTTGAAACACTTGATACCAAATTGATACTTTTCTCCTTATGGAAACGTTTGACATTTCCGTCGATATTGAGTTCTCCAAGCGCAGTGTTTCACACCTAACGTCACCGTGTAGGATATATAAAATAAAAAGTGGGTGGTAATCTAGTTGCAGCAAAACTGATCACAAATACTTTAAGAGGAAGACTGCACACTTCGACAGGAATACAGCGGAATCACGCACACTTTTATTCATCTGGAGAATCAATAGCGGATGGAAGAGATGGCAACCGAATAAAATATCATGAAAAACAATACATTGTATTGTAACACTACCATTAAAACAATAAATTGGCTATAAAATATATTGTAGATGCAATCATGAAACACATTAGAATGTACACTTAATCTGATTCGCCGGGTTCGGTAAATGAATTACCGATTTCTCAGCACTGAGCTCTCGTGTCGCCTCAGTAAATGAGTTTAACTAATTACCGAGGTTCTATACAATACAAAACAAAAAAACTACTGAGGATTCGGTAGAAAAATACCGAATAATCTGTAAATAGATAGCGGACTACTATAAAATAAACAACCGATAAAAATGTATTCAATCTTTGAATACAGATAAAACATTATCAAAAGTAAAACAGCTTAATACAGTTTTCGAACTTTTATTAACAATAACATTAGAAACACAAAGCGCCTTTTAATTTTTTTTCGTTCGACTTTGAGATCGATATCGAATATGTCGTTTGGTTGTCCATTTTCATTTGATGACATGGTTATTACGAGGTAATATCTGAAAATTGAGATCATTGTGAAAATTCACATCAAACCAATAAAATGTATTACTGATTATGGTTTTGCACTTACTTGTGTTTTCGAAATGTGAAAATGGCCGTTCTTTGTCAGAAACGACAGAGAGCACACGCTCAACAGGAAGAAAAACGAAAACAGGAGTTCAAATATGGCACCTATCAAAAATCTTGCATACTGAACTCGTAACAGAATAACCGGAAATTCGTAAAATGTAATTTTACTGAATAGTCATTTTCCTTGTCATAAGACGAGTTCGTACTTCCATTTAATTCCACCATGATTGTATTTGACAGATACGCGTATTTCGACCTCAACATTAAGTCGAGTCAGAGTACAAGACACTGAAGAGCTTACTGTTGAGTCGAAATCTGTCAATGAAATCTTATGACTCAATGAAAAACATTCCACTAAAAGCTCAAAATAATTTTCTAATCAGTCAGTATTTTGTTTTTGACAGATTGGAAAGTGCTTGCGGAAAGTTGATCGGTAAGTTGAATACCGATGTTCAGTAATGAGCTTTATAGTGCTGAGACATCGGTGTTATTTATTACAGGCTCAGTTAAATTTCTGAAATTTGCTGATATCTCGTAAAAAATACTTTTACCGGACAAAATCAGTAAATAATTTACGAGCTGAAATTATGGGTTTAATTGTGTATTGTTACAAACTATTCATTGAATTGTAAATGAGATTTTCGCAATAGAATATACAGGTTGTTAGTATCGTAACTATACAAAATTTGAGGTTTTCCACATTTTTTCGTCAAACAATACATTGTATGGTAAACATATTGTTGACATAACCGAACAAACTGTTTAAAAGACAATAGTTTGAATTGTATTTTATTGAAAAACAATACTATATTTTATTTTAATTTAGGACAATTTAATGTTCAAAAATTAAATTTAAGGGAAAATATAATGCATATTACAAACTGGTGGACAGGAGTCATTTTGTTTCATTTTATTAATATGCAATTTGATGATTTTTCAATAGTGAATAATTAAATCTTCTGTTTCTAAACGATTCAAAAACAATTCATTATATTCACATCAGAGATATATTTGACGTATTAAATCCACCGTATGGATACAATATGTGCAACCAAAGACTAATTAAGACGTTCATGTCCCATACAACAGCTCAATTTTTTGCGCTTATGATGTACTAGAATGAACAAATTTAATAACCATTTCTAAAATCACCTTGCTTTACGAAAAGAATCTTAGAACTATTACTTCGTTGAAGTTGCTAAGGCGACAAATAAATTTGGCATAATAACATCCATGGAACGTTGAAAACGGATTTATTCTGCAAAATAACTTTTATTGTATAATTTGAATCATTAATTTTATATTTCAAACCTCGAGAAAAAAGGTAACATTTCCTTTCCGATATTGTATTATGTCCGACAATAGAATGAACTCGTTAGGTTTAGTGTAAGAGGAGTCTGTTATTTATACAAGATTTCTGTTCTGTTCAGTCTTCTGTAATCATTGATTATTCATCAGAACTGCCGGTAAAGACTCCGTGGATTCAATCCGAGAAAAATGAACGCCTCGGATGTTGGCCCCAAAATTTTGGTTCTGAGGCGCACAAACCTGGGAGGTCAGAAGAACAGGGATACTTACATGCAATTTTATGAATATGTGGCTAAGTTTCACTGGTGTCGATTTATTTTCAGATCTCGATCGCCAATTTCGTCGCATGTCTTGTATTTGAGCACATTGGAAAAAGGATGCACCAAATGCCTTATTCATATTTAAACTATAATTTGTGTTTCGGAAACAAACAATTATACTGCTGGCGATTCATTTCGCCATTTGGTAGAAATAACTATATTCGTAGTAGACGTATTACGCATGTTTTTGAAAAACGATGCGACGCCAAGTATAAATTTGACGTTGAAGTAAGTGTTGAAATTATTAGTTATGAGATAATTCACGTTCATTAGTATCCCTACTCAATGTGGGGTGTTTAGTCTGGCCCGAAATTATCGTCGACCATCGAAGGTTTGTGTTCAGCACGTGATGTTCTCTCGGACAGCTCGCTGTAAATTTTTCAACAAGACTACTACCGGGTAGTTTTTTGCATAATTGCTGGATGGTAGTTTTGAATATTAAATTGACTTAAAAGCACTTCAAAGTTCCTCAATTATGTTGGCGCATGATCTGCTGTACGTTTGAGTGAACATTTTCAGTTCAAAACTATTAATGTTTGATTTCCTGGAAAATAAATTCAGAATTAGAACTTTCCTTCAACGTATCAAAACAACTTGAAAGCATCTTTGCAAACAATGACTAGTAACCATAGAGTTACTACAGTGAAGATCAATGAAAATGTAGGTGATCGCAGACACAAATCGAAACGTCTAACTTGGGTACGAGGACCAAATGCAGTACTAAATTGGTCCCTAGAATTGAGCTCCAGTGACGTCTTAATTGTCTTTAATAACCATTGAAAAACAATATATCTGTTGTATACTGTACATTAGTATGGTAAACCAATTGTTTATACTATTGAACCAATGGTACGTTTTTATCCGGAAAGCACAATGATTTTAAAAATTGACATTTGTTTTACTTTGCTCGATGGGTAGACGATTTGACAGTTCAATAGGTAGATTTGGCATCACTCTTTGCGCAACTCTATATAATACACTCTGGCAAGAGGAAAAAAATGTAACCTCATCTGCAGCCAGGCAATCGCTGTCACGAACTGTCAGATGCCAGCACCTTTGAGTGAAAGTATTGATATCCCTCATAAAGATTTCGCAGATTTTGTACTTTTCACTTTGAAAAGTATTCTAGAATAGCCAGCCAGCAATATTGAACAATTATGAATATGTGTTTCTTCGATATAAAATCATTATGAAAATAAGTTCACTAATCCGAAAATGGCAAACATTTTTATTATGCTCAGAAGAGTCTACCCGAAACACTCAAGGAAACAGTTGAGAATCTTTGATCAACTGTGATGAAAGAAGAACAAGTGTCAAACAGTGAAAAGAAGCAGCGTCTTTGCGGTCCCGTCAGGTTCATAGCATGCGTAACTGGAACCACGAAATAATCGTCCAGTTTCATATGGATTGTTGATAACTGCGCTGCTATTTGATACATCATCAAACGTCAAACACCGGTGCGAATACGGGAACCAAAATGTCGATCAAGTACGAGACACTGAAGACGGCCGTAGAAGCATAAGTACTAGAACGCTAGTGGCGCTGTAGTCATTAAAGTATTTTGCCAAAATATGCTTCCACAACTTACTTGGTCGTTTTGTTATGCATCATGTTGTAGTGCATGTTTGTTTCACCACCAACATTGGTTTGACACTTGTAGTACCATTACTTTCGCTGCAGATCAAAGTGACCTAGATGTTAGTCACGCGAACAGGAACATTAGCAATCTTATACTTTGCATCAACTGAACGGCCTTACTGTTGAGGTCGAACATGAATCTGTCCAAGTTACAATCAAGTAGTGAATTAAATGGGATACCGTTGACCCCGTAATATGACCGTTTTAATTTGAACACTTTTAATTTGAACCCGTTGGTTTGAACATCGTTCAAATTAAAGTGTTCAAACGTCATTATTACGTGGGTTGGAGAGAAGAAAAATAGAACATCGTGAAACAGAACGCAGAATCAAAACAAAACAGCAAAGAGTAGCCAGAAACCGGTTTATCTTATGCTCATAGGTAACAGAAGTTCAAATTAAAAGATGAACCCCGTTAATATTAATGAGGTACCGTTCAAATTATCAGGGGTCCACGTACGAACTCGTCAGGCCCGCATAGGATACGTTTCGTTCATTTGACGATTTTCCGAAATGTGTCAAACGCAACGCAAACGTATCCTATGCGACTTTACACCAAAACAATCGTAACTCATATCTACGTGAATATATGCTGGATTTTTCCACAACACTTTTCACGTAACAGTCAATGACACAAAGGTACCGGAACTCAGTTTCACTCAATCGGATATCACCAGGTTTAACGTAAAGGCTACGTGCACAGAAAAAAAATCATTTGTCAAACTAAAAAACGTTGGTTAAAATAAAAATTGCGTTGGTTCTTTTTCGTACACTGAAATCAAATTTCCATTATAATTTATGTGCGTTGAGCACATAGAAATAAGAATGCTTACCTTTATATGGTTCTATAGCAGCATTTGAATTCTGCAAACTCGCATTTGAATCTAATAGTAAAGAAAATATAATATAAAGGATATTTATTTACATCTTATTTGTTCTGCAGATAAATTTTACGTGCAGCTACATATAGTTAAATACTATCTAAGCTCGCACATAAAATGCAACAGCTACAATGAAATCGAAATGTATCAGAATCAAGAGAAGATGGAAGATGGCGGAGAAGACAGAATTGAATTCATGGCCAAAACTTTTCGTGTTTTATCTCTATCAAATGTAAATTGAGTCCGAAGGTTATGTTTCCAGAATGCATTTTTGGTTGCAAGGGTAAGTAATCTCCATTTTAATAAACAAAATATGGTTCCACAAGATTCTGTTAATTTTAGCATGAATGAAAATCGCTTAGCAAGCAGCGAACGGAAACAACAGGGCAGAAACAAATATGGAACTAGAAACAAAAACATGAATTACTACGCGGAAGTGGAATCGCATTCGAGTGTACCATTTCCGTAGCATCCGTGTAGTGGTACCCATTTAGAAACAATGCATCGTTGCCCCAAATGATTCACCGATTCTCGAATCCGTCGTGTCCGCCGTTCGTTTCTGCACTTCATTCAGCTGAATCAGAAGAAGAGTTAAAAGCAATACAGATTGTGTCTGCTCTGCTAACACTCCCAATCGGAACTGTTTTTAGACGGACGGACCAGCGGAATCTGTGTTGCTCAGTATTCTTCTAATCGGCTGAATAAAGCGCAAACAAGAACGGCAACGACAGCTAACACTGTTGGTTCTTCATGAAAGTACTGAATATCCAGGTACTGCTGGCAGTACGATTCTAGACGACTGGTAATTCAGGTGGTTTATCCGACCGCTATTGAGATGTGGAAATGTTTCTTCGAACATAGTCCGAAAGTTCTATAATACAGAAATAAATGTATGAAAATCAGAAAAAAACAAACTTTTCTCCTTTCGGATTTCTATTGGGGAAACAAAATACAAATATCGGTTCGAAGAGTAGGTTATATCCGAATATTATTGTGCTAGCATTTTTCATTAAACCGATAAATGAATTATATTTGAACTGGCATTTGTGTTGTGTATGCATTGCACATAAAATCGAAGAGTCCCAAAATTTCCACTTTTATGTCGACCAATACAATTTATTCAAAGCGATTGTCAAAAATATATGTGCGTGCACATACATTTTAGATGGTAATTCAGCTCAGTGTAGAGAGTTGCGTATGTTTAAAAAAAGTACGAAAACTTTCATTACACCTATGTTTCAAAAGTGGCATGCGGCTCTAAAAATAAAAGTACAAAACTTTCAAAGCAACATTGTGGAGCTGTCAAATGAAAATAGTCGCAATCTCCTGTCACACTGTTGAAAAAAGTTTGATATTTTAATTTAACACAGTTTACTTTCTCCAAATTTTGTTTTCCCATTCCTCTACACACAAAAAATAATATAGTTTCAATGAAACTTTTGACTTTAAATTTGAAAGTTGCTTTGTTTTACCAAAAATAAAGTTAAATTCATCCTGATCAAAGTATTTTTTTATTTGAAAGTTTTTTCTCTTTTTTTCTGTATATTTAAAAGTTCTCCCATTTGGCCTAAAATTTTGAACTGTCAAATCGATCAATGATAAGCATAAAGGCAAAATAGAGAAAATAAAAACTCGTTTTCTCATGGCACTATGGTATTCACTGCATGAAATTGGAGGAAAAAAAAACAAAACTTATTTCAATTATTTTCTTTTCTATTTCTTATTTGCTAGTACTTTTATACCTTTTAGATTATTACTAACACGTATAACATATTGAAAATAAAAAAAAATTTACGTTTATATGTACATGAATATATTTCAATAATAATAAAACTGATTTTCGACCATTATTTTTAAGCTTTCCCAAAGTGCTCCTCTCGGAGCCTTGAACAAACTTTCGCTTTCATCTCGCTATCTCTCTCCCTAACCCGCAGTTTAACAATAATATAACAAAGCAGCAGCATTTTTCCTTTTTTGCAACAAGGTCTGTTTTTGCTAGTAATGTTCAGTGCGCTCAAATTTAATAATAATTGAAATTATTTAAAATTCGGATAAGTGCCTCCTAAATATGAAAACAAAACTAGGGAAACTTCGTTGGGTATATCTTTGCCTTCAAAAGAAACCCCCAACAACACTATCGTTCTTCAAAATGCCTTCGTTTCCGTTGTTCGGTTTTAGGACTGATCGGCTTCTTGGTCGGTATATGTATGATAAAATTACCGTGCATCTCACGGAACTGGGAGGTAAGTAATTCATTAAACAAGAATATCAACAGTGCCAATGTTGTTTATTCTTGAGTGCTATCAAAAGCAATGCCAACTCCGGAGTTTCCATTCGAAAAACGAAGCGACGAAGTTATAGCAGACATTGCTGGTCGAAATTTGAGATGATCTTATGTAAGTTTTCTTTTTTGCAGATAAATAGCGTATTTCGGCATTTGTCACCGAAGGAATCAACTAAGATGCAGCTCGACAAGTGGCCCGGAAGAAGCATCCATGATAATTGTTCAGATATTTAACCTCAGGCGACGACATAGAATTAAATTGTAATGAAATAAAGAGCAATAAACTAAGGCGCCTAGATTCAATTGAATTTAAAATGAAAATATAAACTAATAATAGGTTGGGAGCAGGGTTGGAGGGTTCTTTGGGGCAAAATAAAAGATCAGATTCGAAATAAAATATCCCACTTTTACAGTGGACCTGACAGTTACAGTTTTTGTTTGAAAGTTCAAACTTTTAATTTCAAGAGTGGCATGCTACTTTTGAACCATTGTTACAAAAGTTTGTGTACTTTTATTTTAAACATTCAACTCTCTACGAAAAGAACCAACGCAACCTTTTATTTTTACCAATGGTTTTTTAATTTTAATAACGATTTTTCTTTCTGTGTATTTATGCTTTCTTTTGAAACTTAATTGAATCGATTTTTATTTTATTTCATTTTCAATTTATTTTAAACCTATTCATTAATCTGGGAAGATTGAATAGCGCATGTGACAGGTGTCCTCAAAATCTCAAGTTATTCATCGTTCAGCCTGAGAGAAGCTGTGGTAGTTTCCAAAACTACCGACGAGGTAATCCATTGACCCCAGCCACTCCTGAAGATGCATTTTGAACGTGTCAGTTTTTCTTCCTGTCAAATCTACGGACCGAATCTGTGGGAAAAGCAGAGTGTCGCATAAGGATCTTTTTCTAAATTTAAATCAGCTCCCAACTCCATTCACGCCATTGAAGTGCTGGATTTGGGTACCGATTTTCTGTGATACGAATTAATACACTGGGACCCGGTACTGCATTGTTTCAAATAAATAAAATATTATTACCTTTTGATTCCGTAATAAATATGAGCTCCACCAGTACACAATAGTAGCAAAAATTTATGACACCACAAAACAGTTGCAATTATAAATCGAAGGCAGTGCCAGTGGCGGCAGCTTCCTCACTCGTCGTCGCTGCTGTTTTGTTTTTATCGCGTTTAATGTCGTCATACGCTGAGAGGAAAGAAAAGATGATAAGATAAATGACAAGATGTTTTCTTTTCACCCATGCAGTGTATCTTTGATTTGAAAGTAAAATAGTTTTTAGATTGAATGAGACATTTTTAATTTATCGTTAGGAACCGAAGAAAATAACTTTCAAATAAAAAGATATTTTCAATGAAGCTGATTTCATTTTTAATTTTAGAAAATTAAGCACTTTCAAGAAGAAAGCGCAAAACATTCTATGAAACCATATTAAAACTTTCGCCTGCTGATTTTTCATTGTAAAATGGTGGCCATCTTCTGGTGTTCGGACCGGAGCGCCACAGAAAACAATGAAAACGTGCGTTGTGCCTCGGAATGGGAGGTCGAGTTGCCGATATCTTCATATTTCGATGATAATTTGCTAACGTATATAAAGCATTATTGCAGAACAGATAAAAGATTTCGGAAGTAAATACTACTTACCTTATTGGCAATTGATTTTAGTTGATTGGGATTTATATGCACAAAACTTGCGAGTGTTGTAATCAATGATTCTGATATTCTGACAGCTAAGTGAGTTCTCAGCTCTGCTTCAATGACTTAAAATTCACGTATTTTATATAGTTTATTATGGTGAATTTTATGAAAATTTTATTCAATTTCACGCTGTACCGCTACGTTTTATATGCATCAGGTAAAATTTGTGTTGTTAGTGAACTTTAGTGTTACGTGATTTTCACGTAAAGTCGACGGTTAGATCAAAGACTAATTAAGACGTCACGAGAGCTCATTCGGACCACTTCTAGTACTGCATTTGGTCCTGGTACAAGTTTGACATTTTGACATTGTTTCCTCGGGTTTTATTATATTTGATCTTCATGATGTCTTCGAAAAGCGAAAAGTTTACTACACATCTAATTTAAATAATTAACTACTAATTTGACTTATGGAATGATCTGGAGGAAGATGAGATGGAATACGAGTTAATAATCCGTGAATACTCAGTAGAGGATTGATTGAAACATGTTATCAGTCTTTGAGGGGGCCTCACGTCAACCCGAAAACGGGGGCTGTGTTGAACACTGAGTACTCGCTGACCAATGATTTTTGTTGTTGTTCCGATCAGCTGGAAGAAATTGAACCCAGTTGGAAACCGATGATTTGAAGTGTTTTGTCAAGACTTGAATTACTATAAAAGATGTGCGTCGTTATGTGCCAGAAACCGATACGCAACGTGAAACCAACCGCAACTCTTGGACGTAATTGAACGGATACAACAAAGGTATTTCACATTGACCTTCGATCGGTTGCAGATAAGATTTCCGTCATTCTGGTGTTATTCAACGCCTTCACAACGCCAACCAGACAGAAGTATTGCAGATGATACTCATCAGTCGTTGGTGAAACGCTCTGGGGCTTGTGGCGAAATTGTACATCAGCCGCATAGTGAAGAGTTAATCGTTCCAAGAACGCCTAAAACAACGGCGAATAAGGAGTTGATGTGGGAGTGATTCGAAGCCATAATTCAACGCAGAAGTCGGCGTGACGGCAATGGAAGCAATACTATCGGTGATGGGTATAATGTTGCACAACAGAAACCAGATGAACTAGAAAAGGGCTCGCAGAGGCTTTTCATCCGTTGGGAGCGTCAGGAGGTGCTCCAACTGCTCTATTTCATGCTCGAATGTGTTTCCACCCTCTTCATCTTGAGTGTTTATGGAGACTCGGATTTTGAAAGCAATATTGAGCGCCATGCTGAAACCACAGCTAAAAATAACAAATACAAATCCGTAATTAAGATGCAATTCATAAGAATCAGTATCATAAATGATCACTTCAGTTTCCGCTATTTCTTACTTCAGATTGTAGATCTAGACAAAAAGAAATGGTTAACCCTTGTTGATACAAATACAAACCGACTTCCATTTTTTCCCAATGTTTTGTTTACATAACAATTGACAAGTTGCCTTAGCAACTCATAAAGAGGTTCTGGTCACTTAGCTCAGTACTAAGTCAAGGTGATTTTAATTAATGGTTATGCAATTTATGACCTAGTACTTCATGAGCACTGAAAAACAGAACAATTGTATGGGACATGAACGTCTTAATTAGTCTTTGGTTAGATTGTTTTGCGTGTATGACAGGAGACATTCCACTAAAAGCTCAAAAATTTTCTTATATTTATAACAATATATTATGCATCCCAAGATAAACACTCAGATCGTGATTATCTCAACCAGCCTCCGTTGAATTGCGCCGGAGCGCGCCATTTACTTTACACGGCGGCTATTCAGCTATGGAACCCCATTCGGCGAAAATTTTACAGCGCAGCCTCGCACCCTGGTTAAAAGCATGGGCGCGCTGCTGCGAATCTTTTCGCGTTACCACCGCGAAAAGCTGAGCGTTTGAGAGAGCGCGACAATATACGATGAAAAATATTATGTAAAAGTTTGCAAAAAGATTACAGCTTTATTTTTTTCGTATTTCTCATGAAAACAAGCTTGAAAACAAGCTTGAAAAATTCAAAATCGAGAAAAATAGGCCCTGTTATGCGAATATGTGCAGTATAATGATGCGCTTGAATAAAAAATATTATAGAAAATAGTACATTTTATTGTAACACTGCCATTCAAAACAATAAATTTGCTATAGAATATATTTAGACGTCGTCATAGAAATACATTAGAATGTTAGTTATGTCACCATAAAAAACGGCTTTTTTCCGTGCAAAATTTTCGCTCAACAGTATGATAAAATGTTGACATACAATTCAGGAAATGAAGAACATTTTAAGGACGCCATGTTATAAATTGACATT
>NW_026941776.1:155816-190534 GCF_024139115.2 Armigeres subalbatus
TATAAAAGAGATAAGTCGGTTATACTCTGAGTATGAGCCGTTGAACCTATTTCATTTAAACGAATGGTTACGAAAAGGTGATGGTCGTCCCATTTAGGTAGGATTTCCAATGTCTGTGGCTGCAACGAAATATCTAAAAATCGTTTTCAATAAAAAGAATGTATGCTACCAGTTAGCAATAAATTTACACGTTCAAGTTTTGGAAACTTGCTAAGCCTCAATGATTCTGCTTTCAAAGCGGCTATCTATTCACAATTTATTGTGTTTTCTATTCGATATCGATAACGACCGCACCAGGGATGGAATTGTTTACAAAATACAACGACCCAAACGTCGGACAGATACTGAGCCTCGAGATACTTACGAATACCCCGGAAAGCGTGCTTAATTTATGGTACCCGTTTCAAAACATTCTAAATGCCATCAGACTATGACGTTGCAACAGTAGATTAACAACCGGCTCGCGCGTTGTTGTGCCGGAGTGAAATGAAAAGTGTGAAATTCACGCACGAATTCCTCGGAACATCGAATGCCCATTCAACAACGCTTATAGGTACATTGAGAATGACACCGCATGGTCTGACTGAAGTCTACCCAGGTTGGTTTGAACCATTTGAGCCGCTCTACCGTTGTGGCTCTTGGCTTCTGATGCAATTTGTCGAAACCAGCAACAGTTGGGTCAACGGCGTCAACATCAACCTTTTGAACAATTCTACCCTGAGTGGGCAGCTGTTGCTGCTGTCGTTACTAAGTTATCACTCGTAAGCAGCCAAATTACACCAAGTGAGAGGCTCACTGCTCAATCCATGTGAACATGAATTCACAATTTTTTATTCACATGTTGAACGACCAGGAACAGATCCAAATTTTGCGATCATCCTTTTAAGTGATTCAAAATCTAACAATTTCGAGAATTTGGCACCGCACCGGAGCGACTCTTCCAGGCGCACAGAACAACAAAACCGTCGTTTAATTTGGAAGCGCTAAAATTAGCGACCCCCGACCGATTTTTTTTAAAAGTTGGAGTTAGCCCATCCGATGGCGTTTAATGGATCTAAATCAAGCTGGGCGTTCTTCGGGGCTATTATTGTCGCCAAATAAGCATCATCAATGTCAAAGTTGACCTGAACCGCCAAACAAATGAACCGTTGTTTAATTTACTTTCCCTTTTCCTAGTGAAAGGAAGATAAACGCTCAGAACGCATTCGAGTGAAGAACTGTCCTAATGAATCAAAATTCACATAAAATAGAGTAATAAAAAATCAGAACGCAGCTAAAATTTGATCGTTAGATGCTGTTGCATTCAACTTTTAATGACGGGCATTCTCTACGGCCATTCTTTTCATTTCCACAAGAGATTTTGGGTGTGACTATTCCACTGAGAAATTGCCTCTCGAATTTGAGAAACTCCTCGAAGAATTTAGAAAAATACGCTCTGGTGTTTGTACAAATTTTACAAGGAAGTGTCAAACGGTTGGAAAAAACCCAAAAATTTGTATAATGGTAAGCACTCAAGCATTTGTAAAATTTCTTCCGGGAAATTCAATTGAGATTTCACGTTATCACATTTTTTCCTCCTTTACTGCTTGTTTTCCGTGTTTTTATTATTTGTAACTTGTTCTTGAGGATTTTTATCCAAAACAAATTTTACATGTTTTTTTCCTGAGAAATCTTAAACGTTCAAGAAATTTTTAACCCAGGAATTCTCTAGAAGCCGAAATCGATAAACAAATTAAAGAATAAAATCCGGATACACTTTGCTCAGCTGCGGAAATAAAACCAGCAAACATCCGTCCAATGGAACGCAGCATGATTTTGCAGCAGACTCACAGCCATGCAGCACAGCAGCCAACCAAAATAAAATGTGCCATCGCGAAAATCTGCGATAAGCTCGTGGCAGTCCACATATTTCTATTTTTCGCAATTTGGCGAGAGCACTAATTCTAATATTGTACAGTGATATATATTTGCAACAATAATAACTCTTTTGCTGTTTTGTTTTCGGATGTCTTTTTCCCCTCAACGTATCACATGGCAACCTTGACAACTGTCGAAAGTCAATCAAAATTAGTCCCGTGCTGCAGCAAAGCATATGTAGGAGGTAAACATAGGCTGGTAATTTGATGTTTACTGCTTCCGGCTTCGTAACTCAATATCAAAGCAGATCGGTCAAACCAGGCACGGCGGATGTCCACCATGCGGATGGTCTCATCATCGGATAGGCTACCAATATGCATGTACGCGATTTTGTGATATTTGCAGATGCACATCATTGCACAACTGCGTCCGAAATGGGAAAAATGGACATAACTGACTTTGGCTTATAATCTAAGTACATTATTTTACTTTTGTATATGAAATCAAGTTGGACGCTTGAAAAAAATGAACGTGTACTTAATTTGAACAATATCATTCATCAGAACCGGAGCCAGTTTTATTCGATATACTGTAGTGTAAAAAAATATTTGCAATAAACCAATAACGGATAAAATATCCTACCAACATACAATATCCAATAGTTATTGGTTGAATCCCTAACCATTTTTTTATGATCGAATCGAATCGATCGATCGAATCGATTGAAGGTATTAACTTCGTGCAAGTGTTATTACAAATTTCGTATACGCACACACAGACATCGCTTTAATAATTTAAATTAAATCTATTGATGTTCGCGAACAATTCTGATAGTTAGAAATATAAGAAGAATTTTGACATGGTTTGACTTTTGCTTGCTTTGGATTAAATGCAAATAATTTGTTAAAAGTTTAAACAAATATTCACAACGTGTAATGAAAAATGTTTAAGACAGTACTTTTGACCACCCATTTCGAATGAATTTATTCCAATATGTGAATCATTTACTACAGTCGCATGTCCTCGACGGTTTGATGACGCATCTGTCACCGCCACAACCGTCACTCCCTCTCATCATCACCATCGTCGTCACATGACTGGAAGTGATTTAACACGGACTACATATATCAAAATTGCAAATTCTCCATTTGAACATGTGATCACGAAACAGAATAAACAGATTGTTTACTCTTGTCCAGAAATGGACAGATTTTTTAACCTTACACGAAAAAATGTTTAAATTTAAACGACATGTAAACAGACTCAGTTTAATAATACAGTAATTGAATATTCATTTGATTGAAAATTCCTTCGAAATCGATGCATATTTTACTGCCGTTGGACGATAAATGTCACATGTTACATTTTAACATTTTGAGGTTTTGATGTCTAACGTCATAATTTGAGTATTTTCGAAATATTTTGTCAAAGCAGAGGTTTTATTCTAGAAAACTCAAAAAATCTGAAGTCAATTTGTCACATTCAGACAAATGGACGCATACTTTCCACCGGGATAAATGGACGCATATTTGTCACACTAAAAAAGAGATATAACAATTACATAAAAGACACATAGCACTGGTGATGTGTCCTGAGGTCCGTTTATAAAATATACCATGCTTTTAAGTGTCATCTACAATCACGTATATAGTTAAGAAGGGTGTGGTAAGTATGCCCTAGGGTCGTTCCCTACTTTCAGTTTATATGGACGGTTGTCCATGAAAGAAAAGGAGTATTATATTGTCCAGAACCTCTCAAATATAACGTGAAGAGAATGAAACTGTGACATAATTAAAATATTCAAGGATCATAAAATGGGATAAAGAGGACGATCAATGAAAACGATTTTTCCTCTTCGGTAACAACAGTTGAACCACTTTCATTAAAGAGTTTTCTTCTTCAATTCCTTGAGGAGCATTTGCCAACGTACATTTGTTTCAAATCAAAGAGGATGAATCCTTTACAACCAACATTAATTCCTTCTTGGAAAACAACTAGCAGTATTAAGGTCTTTACTGTTGATATTGTTTGCGTATCAAGTTCATAACGACTTTTTTCAAACCCTTTTTCGCTGGAATCACGAACGGAGGCGTGACTCGCAGTGGTTTATCGCATACTCCAAGAGTGAGCATTGAGAAGTCAGTTGCTTGCATATCAAGTACGTCAACATTGTTCTTTGCATTGCCAACCACAGCAGAAATTTTCATAACTGACGCTCGTTCATGGCGCATTTTGGAATCAAACGCCGCATAGAAAAGTCAGCGGCCTTTAACGTATGTCTCGATTCAAAGTTCTCTAACAATATGCGCTCGACCTGAATTTCATTACTGTTTATGAGTAGGGAAATGTGATGGAATAAATTCCAGTTCTTAGAACAACAATTATCCACAAAAGATAATTGTCTTCAGGACACGTACTTCATTAACTTTGAAGAAACAGCTGGATTTCGTTGGCTGTGCGACTGCTCGACCAAATGCACGCAGACAATGGGAATGCTCGTATGTAGGACAAACAGGCTCAAAGCTTTCATTAAAGACCAGCCTTTAAGAGAAAATAATGCTCTTGAAGCAATCCAACCGTGGAACCTATGACCTAGAAAATGATTCATAACTTACAAATAATTGAGAACTTTTGCAAATCCACAGAAAAAACTGCTTCGCCTGGTAGCACTTAGTCAAAATCATCTCGATAAGACTATCGTGATTCCTTTGGACGTTGAAGATGTAGTGCATGTCCTTGTCCTGGCAAGGAAACTACGCCACTCTGCCGGGTGTTCACCTCTTGGACCGGTAATGGAACGTTTGCCGGCTCCGCAAACACAAAACGATCACCTGTTCTTTTTTAAATCGAACCCGAGGAAGTCCTCTTCCGATTCCGCACTAGTTTCGATTGGATATTCCATTCCCGGTTCCACTTCTACCGACAAAAATCACACCAAATCAATCGTCGCTTGCGAAATGTAAAACAAATTAACAACAACTATCTCTCAGTTCACGTGTGACAAATATGCGTACATTTTCGCCTGACCAGTGAATTTCGCGGCATAAGTGTCACATTCGGGGTTTGATAGAAAACGTGGAAAAAGTTGTTTTGCAATGTTTCAGTCCAGCCCAACGAATATGAATATTATTTTATAGTTTATTGCGTTGAAGTCAATAAAAAGCGAAATTTTGCGATAATAGGATGAATGCATTTTGAAACTTAAAATGCGTTTTTCTCATTTTATCGTTTGTAACATGTGACATTTATGCGTCCGACGGCAGTTTAGGCAAAGCAAAGCAAAAAAGATATAAAATTACACGAGTCATTACTCATTTTTAATTGATGTAGAAAACATCAAAAGTATTTAATTTCCTAATAGAACTTTAATTTTACGATCTGTAAATTTCAACCCGCAAACTTTTAATGTGAAAACAACATGGGAGACATACTAACTCGTTATAGTGAATATTGTGAATCAGATTGGAATTGTGTTGTAAAACCGGCATTAGTGAAGAAGTTTAACTTAACGGACCAACTACGTTAACGGTAAGATATATATTGATGAATTTTATTTATGCTTAAAATCATCGATTGCTTATTTTGCAGTTGAATTGTTTGACCTGGCGCCAGCTCTCAGTATCCGCGGATGTTATGACATTTATAAATTCACGGATGCCTGCGTTCAACGGATGACTATTGATATTTTATTGTGATTGTGAATATTTATATTTTAAATTAAATAAAAAGCAAAACATTGTGAAAAAATATGTGTTTTAAAGTTTGATTTAGGAATTGGATGATGCAACGTTGTCGTCCGTTGGATTTTACATTCGTTTAATTTTACATGCATCAGTTATTCAAACGTGTAAATTCAACGATCTTGATTAATTTAAAGGGATATAAATTTGACGTCTAACTTAATTTTAGATTTATTTTGATGCTCAAATATGTGCATCAAAATAAACGTAAATTACAAAAATTCTAACTGTTAATCTAAGCTCTTCCAACTGGAACTTGGTTTGATTCCACGTTTTCTATGGGTAGGGATATGAATTATCCATGTGGACTGGACTTACATCTTGGAAGTCATTAAACCAATTTCCAAAATTCAATTTCAATAATTATCTCTATTATAATTGTTTGTTTTTCATTAACTAAGTTTTTCACTATAAGTGAACCAAAGGCTGTATGTGCACTCAAAACATACTTTTCACTGACTTAACTCACCTCAATAAGTTCTTGATGTACATATTCCGGAAAGTGATATTTCTGGGAAAAGTTGATTTCTCGGAAATGTTTTTGGGAAAATGGCATTTTCGGGGAATGACATTCTTAGGGAAATTTTGTTTTCCGGATATGCCATATGAATTAAAAAAATATTTTCGGAAATATCAGTCCGAGGAATCTAGACCAACATTTGAAAAGCGTAACCAAACAAATTTCTTCTGATTCTTTGTCCACATATAGCTATATGAAGCGAAGAATCAGAAAATGAATTCTGTTGCATTTCCTAAATGTTGGTCATCGTCTTTAAAAAAAATGTAGAAGATTTGTTTTTTGACTCGGCATTTGGTTTTCAGGAAATTATACTCAGATACTCAGAAGTGAAGAAAATGGCACTAAACATCAAACTAACTGTGCCCGCCACGTCAAAATGAATCAGCGCGCCGCCAAATGGAAATTTTCACGCCACCGATTTATTTCACCTCAAATATGGAAATGACGGCTTTGCAGGTTTTGTTTTATATTGCCAGGGGGTTTTTGTTAACAGAATTTTATGAAATTGTACAATATTTTTGATATATAGCAAGGAATAATTATCAAATTTGAGCATAATTGTAATAGAAAACCACTCTGACAATAATAAAAAACCTGCATCATTTCAGTCAAGTTCGTATTACATTTACAGGGCTTTACAATAGCGCATGTTCGCGTTTTTGCAATTTCTGGATTTGTTGTGGATTTCTCTTCCAGTCACGAAAATCGCGGCTCCTTGATGTTGTCGCGAAATCGGTTTATCGCTTTATCTCGAAAATAGCGATTTTGGATTTTTGTAAATTTTTGGATAAAATCAAAATGCTAATGTTTCTTATGTGGCATGAGATGTTAGCAATACTTTGGGATCCAAACACATCTTATCCTTATAATATTATAGTGATCGTATGATTGTTGATTAATATTCAGATGCTGATAGAACCATTTAGATGTGAGCTAAATAACTGAATTGATAGACCATCTGTTGACTTGACAATATGATCATATTGTAATTCTGTTTTTCGGGCCGCCTCGTATGAAATTAGCCTTGTTTCAAATATTTTGACGTTGTTTCAATGAATGTTAAATGTGATAATCGCGAATTATTTTACAAATTTGCTCTTCAAGGGTGTTATTGTCCGGATCAAACGCAATAAAATTCGCATCTGGGAACACTGGAACATGCTGGTTGTCACACGTAATCATGCTAGTTATTATCAATTCTGTCCACTCGGTTGACGATAAAGAGGCTCTCAATCTTTTGACCTCCCTGCATCCACTTATCCTCCATAGTAAGAATTCCAGATTGCTTATTCCAACTATTTGCTAATCTAGTCCTTCGCTTTGGTATAGCTCAATTACCATCTTGCTAGGTTAGATATTTATTCGTTAAAACGTTTATGCCATTTCGCGATCCAGAATTCCTCGTTTCTTCGTTTGTACCTAGTATTGTACATAAAAGGTCATCTGCTTGCCATTTGATTAATTTGTCTAAAACTTTTTTAAAAAGCTAGTAACTTTATAATTTTAATGAACCCACATTTGAGTGATCCTATATTTTTAACCAAAGCTACATTGGTCTAAATATAACATCTAGGCTTGAGAGTTATTTTTCATTTATCATTTGACATAATGTCATTTGATGACATTTTGCCTCCACATATATATTAACAGCAACATCGTGTTGGACGCTATAACGCTTAAAATTCGTTACACTTTATAATTTGATAACGAAAAAGATCTGGACAAATGAATGCCAATGACATTTCACAACGCTGCTCGTGCCTGAGCAGTGAGCACATTACATAAATTGAGACACCATGCGAAATCACGGTTTGTTGCAAATCCGAAGATCCACTGCTCGCGATAGATGGATGGTCAATAGAATCAATCCCTCCGAATGGGTACCGTCATGCGAGGCTTCTTTTGATTAATCGGGGGCTACTTTCGACATTTTCACCATTCAAGTTCTTGTTGATAGTTGCTGGCAACTTTCTGTTTCAAACTTGGTATTTTTTCATTTAATTTTTCATAAAATCAAAAATCCAAAGTAGCACCCAGAGTCAAAAGAAGCCAGCACGCGGTACACGTTCATGAGGACAGGATCATCACTTCGTGGACCACTACCGTATATTGACTAATTTGTTAAACATTCCGCAGATCTTACAGTCATTTATATCTGCCTCCTTTCTATTGATCAGAAATTTCTTTAAGCTTTGTTGGGTAGGGTTTTAGAACCTGTCTGGAGAATCATTTAAGAAACGAGTTCTCGTTCACTGGGTTTCTAAATAGTTAATAAATTTTAAGCTATTGCTCTTCAGATTAACCTTTACCAATCTATGATTTGCGTGAACCGATGCGATGAACCAATGCCGTTTGAACAACTTACTTTGAACCTCGTATCGATGTCAGTTCAAGTGTGTAGAATCCAAGCTGGTGGTTTCCTATTTGGTTCCCCAATAGTTCGGAGTCGCCTATTCTTATCCCTACTAAAATCAAATTCATTCATACTACAGGTCTCGAAACCTTCAATTGACTGTGAAACAGCCATCAGTATTTTTTGAATTTCAAAGTCATGTCTGCCTACTCACAAGTATTATTTTGAAATAATGTATCTTAATTTGAATCGTCATGTACTTTATTTTTAGTAAAATTTAAATCTGTGAGCTTTGACATCAAAACACTATTTAACAAGCGATAAAGCATAGAGTTTGATTGAGCAAGGATCCATTTATTAATTAACCATGAAATTATTTCGACTTTACCATTCAAAACATTATACCACAATTATTTCATTTTTTCTATTGATCAAAGTTTCGATAGATTAAAAGCAACAGTATTGAATATTTGTATTGAAATGTTTTTCTACGTGATAAGGCCATTATTTTTGTTTGTCGCGGTTTTGGTTCCAATCGAAATTTCATGTCGTTAGTCGCATTTCGCAATTGTAATTTGTCAGTTCGTAGCCCTGCATTTATGTAATACAAAGTTATGTGTAGAAATTGTTGGATGGCGCCCCAACTATTTTGCTAGGCTAGGCCGTCTCATTTTCCGAGTTGAACCCAAATTCAATTTGAAAGTATGACTGAATAATTTCAATACGCTGCTCACATAACAAAATTATTTTTGACAGATATCGAATTGTTGTTGACAGATGACTTATCGTCTTATTGAACACCTTCATTTGTACTCCGTTTGGCATAATGGCGTGCATAATGTCGTTTGGCATAACGGAAGTTTGGTAAGGTCATTTGCTAATTTTATTTGAGCTGTGTGATTAATGAGTAAGATTGGCGAGCCATTCAGTTACGTTGTTTCCACTATATGGGCAATTAATGATAATTGAAAACAGCATTGTACGCGTGGCAAATTAAGAATGAAAAGCTTCCGTAAAACGGGACAATTTCAAATGTTGACACACCCACTAGCAAGATAATATAGCAAAATTATTTTGATATTGGTGTCTGGTTTTTTTTTCGTGTAAGAGTATCGAAACTCTCCAATTTCTCCCTTTCATGCGTAATGAAAAGTATAATTTTAAAGAAATTATTTCGCGCTCTCCCAAAACCTCATACATGCAGAAATCACTTCTATTTGTCAAGTTGAGTCTATTGGGCTATAGCATTATGAAACTCAAAGCATTCTATCAGGTCATATATGGAAGGAAAAATGCATGATTTTTGGAAAGGATTCATTTAAAAAAAAAGGATTTTATTTCGCTTGCCTTAAAGAAGGCAATGCATCCTTTCAAAGAAAGGATCATATTTTCCCATCATTGAACAGATAAAATCCTTCGAAAAGGGATCTTTACCTCATTAAACCGAAAATAATGCTGAAATTGAAAGAAGGAACCCATATCCTCAGTTGCCATCTGCCGGTAAATACATCCTTTGAAAGAACGGCTCGTATATTCCTTTGCCTTAAACTGAGCAACAGCCTGAATTAATCAAAAGAAGCATATCATCTTTACCTTCTGCCGGGAACTACCCTATAAATAAAGAAATCTCATCTTCCCTTGCCTCTAACCGAGCAAATGCTTGAATTGAAAGAAGGAACTATATCATCTTCTGCCTTTGGCTGAACCTTTTGCTGGAAAAAGTTCCTGAATTAGAACAAGGAACCATATCGTTTTTGTTATCTTCCGGGCAAATGCATCCTATATATGGAAGGAACCTATCTTCTCTTGCCGTCTGTCGAGACGATGCATCCTGAAAAAGGGATCATATTCTACTTTGCCAACCGAGTAGATGTCTGAATGAAAGCAGGAACCATCGTCCTTTACCTTCTTACGAGCAAATGTATTTTTAGGAAGAATGGATTATATCTTTTTTGCCTTAGTGAGTGAAAGTTTGAATTGAATAAGCAGCCATATCTATTTTGCCTTCTGAAGGTCAAATACATCCTTGGAAAGAAGAGATAATATCTTCCCTTGCCTTAAACCGAGCAATTGCCTTAATTGAACAAATTAATCATATCCTTTCTTGCCTTCTGTCGGGCAAATGCATCCTTTGAAAGAAGGAATTATATCTTCCCTTTCCTAGAACTAAATAAATGCATATGTATATCTCTCTTGTATTATCGGAAAATAATTTGAAATAAGAAATCGTATCTACTTTTGTCAACTCATTGAATAAGGAATCGTGTACTTTTTAGACTTTTGCAGAAAAAGTGGGCTTTAAAGAGATGATTATATCTTCTGCAGAAATAACTAATGAAATAGTTTTTGTTCTTGAGCACTTACAATTTTGCTATTTGAGTTTCCGTCTTTTGTAGTTTGAATTAGTCAACGACGATCTTGCTGCTGACCCAGAGGTAAAAAGATGTCAAGTAGAAAAGGCAGATAATAAAAATTCATGAAGTCTACCAATGTTCCTTCGAGCAGTGAGTTGATACAATCTTGAATTCAAAACAACCTCAAACATCTCTCTTATAATATTCAATAAAATGATAAATTTCTGAACATATTATGCATAAGCAATGGTAATTTGGCATATTAGCTGTGTAATCGTTGATTACGCACCTATTATGACCAAATGTAATACATCAAACGACTATACCAAACGACCTTTATGCGGCGTTTGTCAAACGATTTTATGCCAAATGACTCTGAAGAATTCTTGGAAGAACTTTCGGAGGAGCTCTTAGGGTGCTTCGGAAGAATTTCTGGAGTAACTTCGAAGGATTTCTGGAGGAATTCCTGGAGAAAGTTTATGAAAAAATAACGGAATTTTATTAATGCTCTAGGTTTCTGGACTCCAGCATTTTTAAGGAAATTTTGAGGAATTGCTGTGGGAATTTCGGAAGAACCACTGCATACATCTCCTACTTGAGGGACTTCGGACGAATTCTATGAGGAACTTCCGAAAAGAATTCTTGAAGAAACTTCATGGAAAGTCTGATGAAATCTTGAAACTTTGTAGAAATTCTGGAAGGCATTCTTGGAGGAATTTTCCAATGAAAATTTCGCAACTAATTTCTGGTGGTATCTTCGAAAAATTTCTGGAACTTCGAAGGAACTACCGGAGGACTTCCTGGAGGAACTTCGGGACTTCCTGGAGAACTAGACATTCCTGGAGAACTACCGTAGGAATTCCTAGAGAAACTTCCTAGAACTCTGGAGGTACTTCCGGAGGAACTTCACTTAATACATGTATCAGTGATAAAGTCGAGTAGTTATGGTTGAGTCGACCGAAAATTATTTGATAACCGTAACGTAAAATGTGACGCTATATCTTACATCGTAATAATGATTCTGACCATATAACATGTTGTTTTTTATTATGCGGGAAGTCAATTGAATTCAACTGAGATGTTCAATTCACTTGCCCTGTCAAAACGCAGCATTAGGTTTTCTGTGAGCGTGTATGTACATGCACATCACTCACACTTCTACTCGGTTTGTTCGCAACCACGAGCAGCTGTCACGGCAGAATCAAATGGGATTTTTTGCAACCACGATGAATGTGTTCGTGATGAATTTCGGCAAGAGCCTAATGATTTGACGTCCATTTTTTTCAGAATGAGCACTCATACACACCTAATATTCACGAAAAAATCAAATTTGTTTGAGTGTTATATTTGTGAGATCTCACACTACTCACATAAGGTGCAAAAAGAGCAATAATGTTATTAATTATTATTACACAGAAAAAAAATGTTGCGGTCCAAACTCCCATTCCGAGGGTTAATTTAAGAATATGCACCGACGATTTTCACCAGACAACAAACCCGTTTAATTTAACCATGCGCGCAGTAAAAATCAACTGTGGGATGTTGTTACATGAACTGATTCAGTGGAAAATTGGTGGTAATTTAAATAAAAAATGGCGTAGTCTACAAAATAGTAATATTTACCATGGAATTTTTTTCTGTGTATGCATAAGAAAAAAACTTATACATTGCATTAGCCACATACATTCCAAAACTTATAATTTTTCATTAAATCATGAACATTATTAGCTTTTTGGTATATAGGATCATTCATTAGGTGGCATAATGAAATGTATTAAATATTATGCGTCTCGAGAAAATATAGAATCCTGCGGCTTCCTGCTGGTTGCCGCTCAGGTAATCGCAACAGCCACTAAACACAACAGAGTCAATGAGAATATTACCCACCGTATGCACTTGTCAGGAGAAACACTCTCAATGTACTCAGTGACTCCTGTTGCCTCTCACCAATACATTCGAACACTGCTGTCATTTGCCGAAAAGCACGTGGTTTTGTTTTGAGCGGAAAAAATCTCCCTATCTTTTAACCCGGCGGCTATCTTGACGTTTATCTTCGCAGTAGAGCTTGCGAGAGTAAGACCGCCGCGAGAATCTAAAAAAAGGATAAGCACGACAATAGTATTTTCGAATGGATTTTTGCCATAACTTTATGGTTTTCTCGGTTTTTTTTTCTTTACGTGTAGTGTTTTTAGATTTGACCCTTTTCCCGGCCTACCGATATTCTACCGATTTTTTCACAGTCAATCTACCGATTTATCCTAAATGGTTCTGGCCACCCTGGTCGGTACGCCGTCGCCATTTTGTTGAAAAAAAACGAGTGAAAGCGGTGGAACTGTGGAAGCGTGTTCGAATGCTGTGCATTTTTCTTTAGTGTCTAATTTGTAAATTCTTTTTTCATCAATTTGTAATTTAACATCAATTTAGTAGTTTAGTTATATTGTTTAAGTGATTTAGCAGTGTAGTTTTAAGCTAAAATATATATATTTTAAACTAAGTATAAGAGTATAAGCTGATTTTGATAAGGTCATACGATGACCCCCCCAACGAAGGAGGCGTTAGAGAGAATGCGCCGGGCCAAACTTATTTTTTTACGAAAAAAGCAGGTAATTCTTTTATTACATGTACTTTATAAAACTAAATAAATATCCTAAAACAAATGCCTTTTTTCAGGCGCTAAATCAGACATGCCATCTCGACTCGATCGGAACAGCGGGGCGGGAAGAAAGCGTAAGTACCAGGTTATTTGTGGTTTTATTTTACTGACGGGGTTTTCTATTTTACAACAAAACCGTCCAAGGGCGTTACTAAAATATTTATCATGGTCATCCTAAAATATTTATCATGGCCTTACTGTGCCACCGAAATGCCAAACGAAATTTAACCTAACCTCACATTTGTCCCTCACAATCTGAACCATTTTCAATATGAAACAATTCAGCTAGGGGGAATGACGGCTTTGGCAGGTTTTGTTCTATTATTGCCAGGGGAGGTTTGTCGACCAAATTTTATGCAACTTGGCCACAATATTCTTTGATATGTGAAGAATGTTTGGGCCAAATTTGAGCATAATTGGTTACAGAAATAGAACAAAACCTGCCAAAGCCGTCATTTCCCTACTGCACATTGATAAAAATCCGCACATTTCTATTAAAAATCTATTAATTTAGATCATATCAATACAAAATTTTCAAAACGACTTATCTGCTTTTGTAAACAAAGACTCAAACGTCGATTCGACGAATCTGATGGCACTCCCACGCAAACCAACACCACCAAAACGTAGGTGAGGGTTTCTGCTACCTGTTGATGGTGTTGGTTTGCGTGGGAGTGCGATCAGATTCGTCAAATCGACGATTGAATCTTTGTTTACAAAAGCAGATAAGTCGTTTTGAAAATTTGGTATTGATATGATGTTTATTATAGTACCTGCAAGGCCACTATAGGCGAAGTACAAATAAAATCTATATTAAAATGAAATTTATGTGTGGTTTCTAATATGCACTAATTGAATTTACAGGGCTGTTACAACAGTTGCGGATTTCACGATTCTCGCGTTTTTCGCGAATTTCGTGGATATTTACTCTCTCTCGGATAAAGCCTTGGATAAAGCGATTTTTGAAGTATACTTTTTTTATATCTTTATTAACGAGATTTGCAGCCCAAGGCTGGCTCGTCTCGTATCTTCGAATTATCTAAAATTGATTGGTTAAATTCAAAATATTAATGTTTTTCATGATAGTTTGAAATGCAAGCACATTATATCCTAATAATGAATTATCGTTTAGTTTTTAGTTATAATCCACACAACATTTGAAAGACCGTCTGTTGACCTGACATATTGATCATATTGTAACCCTGGATTGCTGAGACACCAAATTGTCTTTAAAAGTTATTCTTTGTTTCCGATACTTTTGACAGTGGTTCCCATGAATATTGTTACTTAAATCGCGAACTATTATTACATTTTGGGGTACGACACTGTCTATTTTGCTCTCTAAAGGTGTTATCGTCCGGATCAAACGCATTGAAAATCGCACCTGGAACCGCTGGAACTGAGCTGATGTCGGCTGTCCACCCGGCTGAGCGATAGAGAGGCTCTTCATCTGTTCGACCTTCTACTGCATCCAATTCTGCTCTATAGTGACTCCCACTATTCCAGGCTGCTAATTACAACTATTCGTTATCTATAGATAGAATTTTATACACTGAGCTGATTTTCCTTATAACCTTTATGTTTGAAACTACATAGATTTTCAATTTGTTCTTTCCAATAAGAGATATGTTCGCAGAACATAATATTCAAAAGAAGCTGAACAAATGTTTTTATGTGTGGATTTATAACTTTTATGTCATGACAGGTAAATAAAGTTTATGTTCGAGTATATAGCTTTCATATTCCGATATTCATATAATATTTATATGCAATGTTCATGATGGTTTTCCTCTGGTGATCAATGATATTAAAAAGGAAAAAAATAATTGATTCAATGCGATACATGGGAACCTGTGGAAGGGCCATTTTAGTTTTCGGCCCAAAACATGCCATGCGACAGCTTTTTCTTCATGGTTTCTCACAGGCAAACTTCTGGTTAGTCTGAAAAGTGCGGAAATCCTCATCGACCACTTCCGGGACCTAACGCAGAGCCCCGGGGAAACCTGTGGAAGGGACATTTAAGTTTTTGGTCCAAAACATAAGATGTGACAGCTCTTTCCTCATGGTTTCTCATGGGTAAACTTCTGGTTAGTCTAAAAAGTACGAAAGACCGCATTGGTCACTTCCGGGACCTCACGGAGTGCCTCGGGGGAACCTATGGAAGGGATAATTTAGTTTTCGGCCCAAAACTGCGACAGCTCTTTCTTCATGATTTCTCACAGGCAAACTTCTGGTTAGTCTGAAAAGTGCGGAAATCCTCATCGACCACTTCCGGGACCTAACGCAGAGCCCCGAGGGAACCTGTGGAAGGGCCATTTTAGTTTTTCGCCCCAAACCTGTCCTGCGACAGCTCTTTCTTCATGGTTTCTCACAGGCAAACTTCTGGTTAGTCTGAAAAGTGCGAAAATCCTCATCGACCACTTCCGGGACCTAACGCAGAGCCCCGAGGGAACCTGTGGAAGGGACATTTTAGTTTTTGGTCCAAAACATAAGATGTGACAGCTCTTCCTCATGGTTTCTCATGGGTAAACTTCTGGTTAGTCTAAAAAGTACGAAAGACCGCATTGGTCACTTCCGGGACCTCACGGAGTGCCCCGGGGGAACCTATGGAAGGGATAATTTAGTTTTCGGCCCAAAACTGCGACAGCTCTTTCTTCATGATTTCTCACAGGCAAACTTCTGGTTAGTCTGAAAAGTGCGGAAATCCTCATCGACCACTTCCGGGACCTAACGCAGAGCCCTGGGGAACCTGTGGAAGGGCCATTTAGTTTTGGCCCAAAACATGTCATGCGACAGCTCTTTCTTCATGGTTTCTCACAGGCAAACTTCTGGTTAGTCTGAAAAGTGCGAAAATCCTCATCGACCACTTCCGGGACCTAACGCAGAGCCCCGAGGGAACCTGTGGAAGGGACATTTTAGTTTTTGGTCCAAAACATAAGATGTGACAGCTCTTCCTCATGGTTTCTCATGGGTAAACTTCTGGTTAGTCTAAAAAGTACGAAAGACCGCATTGGTCACTTCCGGGACCTCACGGAGTGCCCCGGGGGAACCTATGGAAGGGACATTTTAGTTTTCGGCCCAAAACATGTCATGCGATAGCTTTTTCTTCATGATTTCTCACAGACAAACTTCTGGTTAGTCTGAAAAGTGCGGAAATCCTCATCGACCACTTCCGGGACCTAACGCAGAGCCCCGGGGGAACCAGTGGAAGGGACATTTTAGTTTTTGGTCCAAAACATGTCATGCGACAGCTCTTTCTTCGTGATTTCTCACGGGTTAACTTCTGGTTAGTCTGAGAAGTACGAAAGACCTCATTGGCCATTTCCAGGACCTCACGGAGTGCCCCGGGGGAGCCTATGGAAGGAACATTTTAATTTTCGACCCAAAACATGTCATGCGACAGCTCTTTCTTCATGATTTCTCACGGGTAAACTGCTGGTATGTCTGAAAAGTGAAAAAGACCTCATTGGCCACCGGGACCTAACGCAGAGCCCCGCGGGAACCTGTGGAAGGGACATTTTAGTTTTTGGTCCAAAACATAAGATGTGACAGCTCTTTCCTCATAGTTTCTCATGGGTAAACTTCTGGTTAGTCTAAAAGTACGAAAGACCTCATTGGCCACTTCCGGGATCTCACGGAGTGCCCTGAGCGACCCTGTGGAAGGGACATTTCAGTTTTCGGCACAAAACACGTCATGCGATAGCTCTTTCTTCATGATTTCTCCTGGGTAAACTTCTGAAATCCTTGTAGATGGTGAAAGACCTGATTGGCCACTTCGGGTACTTCATGGAAATCCCTGGGAAACCTGTAGTAGGGAACATTTCCGTTTACGAACCAAAACCAAAACGTGTCATGCAACAGCTCATTCTTTGTTATTTCTAACGAATGGTGGGTCTGTAGAGTGCGGAAAACCCCACGGAAGGGAACCTGTAACAAAAGACATTTCCGTGTGTAGGCCAATATGTGTCATGCGGCAGCTCAATTTTTCATGAATAAACTTCTGATGTCTTTGTAAAGGGTGAAAGACATTAACCACTTTTGGTGCCTCACAGAGTGTTATTTTCGTTTGTAGACCAAAACGTGTCATGCGACAGCTCCATCTTCTAAGTTTCTTACGAATAATCTTCTGACGATTTTATAACAGACAATTCACCTTATTGGCCACTTCCGGAATACAACGGAGTGTCCCGTAGTAATATGTAAAAGGGAACATTTCCGATTTTAGATTAAAACGTGTCATTATTATTATGTATTTATGACACTTTACCATTTTCATGACATTCGTGTCGGGAAAACGTGTAAATCTAATAATAAATAAAACATAAAATCTATTTTTACAATAATTAATAAACATGATCTAAAATGAAAAATTATTCATATCATTGACTCCACAAATCAATATTTTTATTAAACTATTTAAATAAATTAAATTCATAATATACAAAAATTTCTTTTTATAATTAATAAATTTAAAGGTAATCAATGTAATATTAATAACAAAAATTCTCGAACTCTTCTTAAAGAAAAAAAATTTACTCCAGAATATCTTTTCCCATGCTGACTATAAGCAAATAAAAATAAAGTATAAGCAGCTCTAAAAAATGATAAAAAAGCTAAACTAATTATAGTTAATCATGATCATCTAACAATTCTATTTAATAAAGAGATTTTTCCTAATAAATTTAATGTAGGAGGAGCTTACGATTCTTCACGGTTTGTCACCAATAAACTTTTCTTCTGTTTCTTTGTAAAATACAAAACACCTTATTGGCCACTCCCTGAACCTCACGAAGCTCCCTGGGAAAACATGCAGGAGGGAACATTTGCAAAACAAAATTATGTCGCGCCAACTTTTTCTTTGTGATTTTCCACGAATACACTCCTAATGAATCTGTGAAGCACGATAGACCTTATTGGCCACTCAAGAACAATTGGAACAACAATAAGGCAATTTTATTGGTACAATAGAAGAACAATAGATTCAAATGTTCATCAATAAAATGTATTGTAATTTTATGATATTTCAATGTACTTCTATTGTATTTTCTATTCGGGCGCCTAGTCCTATCTATCACGGTTAAAAATAAGCACGTCCATGCGAACTGTTCTGCATTTGAATTTGCACTACTTTATAATCAGATCAATACCAATAGCTGGAGCTCTTCACATTCAAAAAACCATCACTTCCATTTGACGTGCACAATATTTTGATAGTAAAACCACAAAATAAAAAAAATCAACTCAGGAAGCATTTTCCTTCTATTTTTTAATTTCGAATAAAACAATATTCCTTTCGACTTCTGAGTCGGAAAAAATTCTGACGCGCTCAGGATGATTAGCTTCATCGTTCCATGAAAGTAAATCGAAAATCGATTCTTCATTTTAGGACCCAATTGTCTATATTTACCGCACTTTAGAAAGGTGTGATATCACTCCAAAATCAAAGGAATACAGTCATACCTCGATATAAGGCAACTCGATTTTTTTTTTTCGTTACGTTATATCGAAGCAGAAAAAAAAATTTTTTTTTGTTCAATATAAAAATGAGTATAGCTCCCAAAACCAAGAAAAATAAATTCTTAGTCATGTAACAGGTAAATTCAATCTTTCTTATGTAAATTTCTTCAAAATAATTTACCCTTTTGTTAGTTCTTCTTTAGAACTAAAAATTGCTATTGCCATCCCGTTTTTCTTTTCGCAACTTTCATTTAAAAACGGACTTCATTTGATGGTTGATGGTCTCCATTGACGAATCTCATAATTGACCATATAAGGTAGAATGACTAATAGTGTACTTGTTAAACATAATCACATTTTCAAAGCAAAATTTTAACATTTTTCTATGATATTCCACGGCAGAACCTGACGGTCTGATTCCATGCATTGCTAATGCCATGGAATGTAAAAATATACTCACTCAATTCGCAATAAAGTCCCGTGTCGGTTTTCAGGGTTTTGCTTTTGTTTAACCCTTCCGTTACCAACCCCCTTTTGGAAACGAAAATAAAAATCTATTTAGCTGTAACTTTTGGCTTTCAACATTTTTTCGCAACTTTCACCAAAAGTAGCAGAATTTATTCAAGTTTCAGGGCTCTATGGATTTTTAGGATAGGCCACTTTATACCGGAGTTATTCCGGATTTAAAATGAGTGTTATTGGCCATATTCCAGAACGCATACTTCGGAAATGATTATTTTAGATATTTTGAAGAGAAACTACGCATAAACTATGTTATGCGTTATGGTTATGGCAATCCATGGTACTTTTGAACTTCCTGGACCGTGTTTGAACCGGTTGGAACCGGTAAACGGTTTTACCATGAACCGGTTCAAAGGTCAATTTTGGGAAATAAGCAAACCCCATCATGCGGCATATCAAACTTCATGATCTCAAAAGTGCTGGCATTCTATGGTAGTTTTGTACTTCCTGGACCGTATTATATTCGATTGGCCCGGTGAACGGTGTTACCATGTACCGGTTCAAGGGTCAATAATCATTTCCGAAGTATGCGTTCTGGCATATGGCCAAAAGCTAACACCCATTTTAAATCCGGAATAACTCCGGTACAAAGTGGCCAATCATAAATGAAGACCCTGAAACTTGAATAAATTCCGCTTCTTTTAATAAAATTTATGAAAAAATGTTGAAAGACAAAAAGGAATGAAGTAAATCCATCCAGTTGTTTTCATGCTATACGGGTACAAACACAAACCAATTAATTTCTATTAATAAGAAAAAGGAGAAGAAAAATTCCTTAGAAATGCTGCATAAATGGTCCAATAATTGTCCTGTACTTCGGCAGGTACTCTTAAAAAAGTTTCAGAGTAAATTTTAGAAAATAAGCAAATATGATCAAATTAAGCTTCAAGTACAGATCCATTCGATTTTGGCAACACGTTCGGAACATTTACATATGTTGCCGAAATCGAATGATTTTTTTTCACATAATACTTCCCATTTTTTCACTTATTGTGACACTAGACACACTGTGCTCTTTTTTACGTGGATTTTAAATTCTAAGCGTTTTTTTCCGAGAAATTTTTTTACGTAATTTTTTACGTCGGTTTAGGGGTCTAACCAGTTTTTTTACACGGTTTTGTTTTGGTAATTCTTTGGCACCAATAAGAAATTATTGTGATTCATCAGCTCATTAAAAATTATTAGTTCCAATCGTCGCAGTCGCTGGCAATTATTCTTACTCAGAGCACTCACGGTCACCAATGGGTACTCACGGGAACTCATTTTCACTTGTGCAGACCCGTTTGTATTAATGGGAACTCATACGCATTCACAGAATATATAATTTTGAATTTTATGATCAGAAAAAGTTACGTTATATCGAGGTAAAAATTGCCTTATATCGAGTTACGTTATATCGAGGTTGCTTTATATCGAGGTTGCCTTATATCGAGGTATGACTGTATCACTTTCAACCATAGTGATTTCAAGGTTAGACATTCAATAGATAGAACAGTTAAATTGAGCGTGATGATTATTTACCGTGTATACCATAATCAGGAGGTCACTGGTGTTAATCCTGATGGGCCGGTTGGCACTCCTATGGGCTTGTGTATGTGTGTGTGTCATTATCCTTTATGGGTACCGATGATCGTCCATAGCTTGAGCAAACACAAAAAATCGATAAATTAATGATTCACGGTTTCAATGCAATGTTTCTTGTAATTGGGTCCTAAAATTAAGAATCAATTTCCGATTTTCTTTCAGGGAACGATGAAGCTAATCATCCTGAACGAGTCAGATTTTTTTCCAACTCAGAAATTGAGAGGCACATTGTTTAATTTGAAATTTAAAAATAAATACAGGGTTGTTACGACTACGCGGATTTCGCGATTTTCGCGGATTTCGCGGTTTTCGCGGATTTGGCGCGGATTTACATAACGATTTTGGGGTTTCGCGCGGATTTGGCGCGGATTTAGTTTTAGGAAAAAAATTAATACACAGGATTTTGTTTTTACACGATTTTTTTTCGTTCGTATTTTTGATCGTGTTGCTTCAACTTACTACCAAAATCTTCGCAACATGTTTCAAAAAATCCAGAATAAATCAAAGAAAAATCACATGACAATTAATATGCGTTAAGCATTTAGGATGAGTGTAAAATTGAAAAAATGTAAATCGTGTAAAAACAGAATCCAGTGTAAATGAAATGCTAGATCTAAGGATATTTATTTGAAAATTAGTTTTATGTCTATCTAGATGGACTTTATTTTAATTAACAAATGTTGTTGAGAACAAAACTTACGTTGGACAGCTATTAATTTTATTTTTCGAATATGTCCAAGCCCTTATCGAAAGGTATGTATTAAACTCTTAAGCATTCTTTAAACAAATGTTATGAAGAGAAGGACGCCACTAGTTGCCATATTTAATCCATACTGAAACATCGCAAAACATTGAAGGACATGAAAACCCATTTTCACCTTGTCAATTTCTTTGTAATTCCAAGTTATTTGTTAGTTTCTGATTGTTTATTTCTTGTCAGGAATTCCTTAATAGTGTTAGAACATTTTATATTGCTCTCATGACATTCATCTAGAACAAATAAGGGTTTATACAACAATAGAAAACACAAAAATGTTCTTTGATTTGATGCAGATGCGTCAAAAAGACGTTCAAAAATTAGAAGATGATTCTCAAAAGTTATTTCTGAAGGTTTTTGGCGATATTTTTGGATAACTCCGATGGCATTTTTACAGGATTATCAACGAAGAAACATCCTAAAAAAAAGGATCCTTGTAAATAATTTTCCACTACCTAAAGATGATTTTTACAGCATTTAAGATCCAAAAAATTATAAAGAATTTTTTGGAGGAACTTCCGCGGAATTTCCTCAATTTCTGCAAAAATTTCTAAAGCGATTTCCGCAGGAATTCATGAAGAGATTTCCGCAAATAGGCTCTGAAGATTTTCCGCAAGTTATTATTGAAGAAATTCCAAGAAAATTTCTGAGGTACTCGGAGAAGTTTTCGCAGATATTCTCGGAGATTTTGGCTGAAATTATGGTGTGATCAAAAAATTACAAATTAATTTCCACTAAAAATGTTGTCGGAACTCTTAGAGAAACTTGTTGCAAGAATCAAAGGACAATAAGCACAAATAACCTACTATTTTTTTTTCTAAAGTTCACGCAAATTATTCTACCGAATTCCCAAAGTAATTTGTGCTGAAAATTCTGAAAAAAAAATCTCAGAAATTTCCGAAGGAATTTACGCTTGAAACTCAGTATTCTGACTGGAAAATCAACGGAGTTTGAGCAACCAGGGTAGATGTTGTATCATTTGTTTCTTGAAACGAATTCAAATAATTGTATAACAGACGTTTTGTTTAAAACCGGAGCTGCATTGTCAAATTCCTTAATCTGTACCCAAGTTTGTCTTGTGATCAATAATTACACCAAAGTTGCATAATTCAGAAGAAATTACGGTTTTGGCAGATTTATTATTGTTTGCCAAATTTATCTATAATCAATCATGATCAAATATGACCTGAACATTCTTTGTATATCAATGTGTCTTGTGCCGAATTTTACAAAGTTCGATCAACAAAAAATCAACTGACAATAATGGAACAAAACATGCCAAAACCATCATCTCATTTCAATACTAAATTTTCAAAACGACTTATCTGCCTTTGTAAGCAAAGATTCAAACGTTGATTTGGCGAATTTAAAGGCACTCCTACGCAAACGGACACCATAATCAGATAGCAGAAGCCTTTACCTATATGTGTTGATGGTGTTGGTTTGCATGGGAGTGCTATCAGATTTGTCAAATCGACGTTTGAATCTTTGTTTACAAAAGCAGATATTTCAGGTAAATTTGGTATTGATTTGAAAAGCGGTGCTTATTGAAATAGCTTCGGCTGTTTAGTTCTTGTTCACTTAGCTTCAGTACTTCTAGTAATGAATAGGACCATCTAGAGTGGTTGTAATACCCCGGGTAGAAGCTGTGATATTGATATCAATACATGATATGAACTTGTTTGAAATAAGAATAAAAATAACAAGCGAAAATATAAAAAAAAAAAAAATGCACCGAAATATCATAAAAATATCAGGTTTTTCCATTAACAAGAACTTATCAATATCTTGAGCTATTAGTTTGTTCTTGTTAATAGCAAAACCTGATATTTCTATGATATTTCGGTGCAATTTTTTGTTATTTTTGCTTGTTATTTTTACTCTTATTTCAAACAAGTTCATATCATGTTTTGTTATCAATATCATTGTTTTACTGTTAATGAGCTATTATCGTCTACCCGGGACTAACTGCGGGTTACTTAGTATGTAGAGGAAATGCTAATAGAATGCTAAATTGAAAAGCAGGCTAAGTTCCTGCTGGAATGTATAATCATTGAAGAATAAGAATTATAAAAAACGAACTTAAAAAGAAGACGTTCAGTAAATTTTTATTTTTTTAGAATTTAGTTTTAAGTCGCGCGGAATTGTCGCGAAATGGATTTGATGTCGCGCGGAAATGGCGCGGATTTGATTTTAGTCGGCGCGGATTTGGCGCGGAAAATATTTCAGGATCTCCGTAACAACTGTGTAAATAGAAAATGCATCCTCGACATTTACGGTCTTGTTTGACGTGCAAGATTAACTGGTATAACGTGGTTTCAAACGCACTAGCAAAACACCGCATGGAGCTCGTCTAATTTTTTGACAGTTAATATATGGGCCTGACATTTTCTGCTGATGGTTCATTCGTTCTGAAATGTTGTCTTTTCAGCAACAGAAGTTGCTCTGCCAAAAAAATGTCTTAAAATGTCTTAAACACAAAAATATCATTTTTACTGACATTGACTATTATTCGAATTTAAATAATATCGGTTCATGTATTTTTGGCCGATGTACTATCGTTTGCAGCCTTAAACGAGGTGGCTCAAGCTAGTATAGAATAAAACTTATTTCAATTTTTTTGATATTCCGTTCTATTTAATGCCCTGATGATTCGGACAAAATTTCAGCCAAATCGGTCAACATTTGGGCGGTGCTAAACTAATTGTGGACATTATTATGGAAAAATATATGGAGAAACATCGAAAAACAGTTATTTTTAGTTTGATAGTACCATTTACGATGAAGAACTATGACACTCTTTCAGTTTATGCAGAATTTAATACAGAATGCTATGCTGAAAACTGCGAGAAGATTAGAGTACACCCGGCGAAGTTATTAGTATTTCTCTGAAGTGTGGTTTGAGCAAATTTCGTTTTTTTTCCTAGAAAAGTAAGAAAGAAAGAAAAGAAAGAAAGAAAAAGATTCATCCATACAACCCTCCAGTAAAAAGCATATAACTTTGCCGGATAAACTCTAATCTTCTCGCGGCTTTCAGCATTACATTCTGTATCTAATTCTGCGAGAACTTTCAGAGTTTCATAGGTCTTCATGGTAAATGCTGCCATCTACAGCTTTCAATGCTCCAAATTACTCGTCCGAGGGGCTTCTAAATGGTATATTCTTCTCTTGCTATGTAAAACACCGATCATAACAATGCATTGTGAATCCCCTCGTTAGCCCAGTTAAAAAGCGGCACTTGTTAACTGGACTGATGTTCTAGCCCAGTTAGCGAATGGTAACATAATGTAATTGCATATTATTCAGCTATACTGCTGTAATTATGCGAAAAAGAATCCATGTGTCTTAGAGGGACTCGAACCCTCGCCTCCTACTCTCTAGATAGGCGTGATAACTTCTACACAACAAGACCACCTAAGTAAGTCGTAGTACAATGTCACTGACCACGAGGTTTGGTTGGTTCTGTCAAACTCAAGAATAATAAGTTTATTTTATGATTTAGGCGAAAATTGGATGTTGAACAAATGACAAATAAAATGGATAGTTTTTGATCAATGATTAGGATAAACTTTTGTTTTAGATCGAAAATAATTCAAAAATTGTATTCGTCAGTTCTGATCATTTTCTAATTTGGGCACGACTTCACCCCAGCCAACGAATATCTTTCGCTAATTGGGGCGTTTTGAAAAGCGTCAAAACGAATCAATGATAAAGAAACATCAGGCTATTGACATCCTCAGAGTGTATTATATAGAGTTGCGCAAAGAATGAAGCCAAATCTACCTATTGAACTGTCAAACCGTCTACCTATCGAGCAAAGTAAACAAATACTTGTTGGTAAGGCGGAAGTATTGTTATCGCCTAATGATTATTACGGCGAATTAAATCAAAAGAACTTAAAATGCATTAGATTTGTCTTAGCAACAGATAAAAACACTTCAATACACCCCCCAATAAAGTAGCAACAAGAAACTCACTTGTTTCCACTCTGTGGGTAACTTGGTAATCGAATTCAAAATCTTTAAAAGTGATCACTCCCATGAAGTCACTTGAAGGATTGAACGAAAAGAAAAAGTTTCCAGCGTAATAACATGAGCATCATTAAGAATAAGTGTAAGAAGATCCTCTTTGCGCAACTTTATTAACAGAAACTTTGGACATCCCTATCTAACTCCCACGATCACGTCACGCGTCGATTTTCAGTCATCATCTGCGGGCAAAGTTTACATAAAATGAACATCAACATGAACTTCCGGTGAACTAGAAAGCTTCGAACTCACTAAAATGTTCATCAGCCCGCAGCGGATGTCACTCGTGTCAGAAGACGCTCGTGGTTAAGTCCATAGTTTGAAAATAGCCACCATACCCGCGAGTACAGTGTGCAGATAGACCGCTGTCAGTTGCATGAGATGTCAACAATCGTCAACAACACCAATGATTTTATACGATTGTAGCTTAATAATTGAAAATATTATAAATTCACCTTATCGGCCGCGACGATTTGAAATCGTCGCAAAGCAAAATATCTCCAAAATCGTCGCAGAAATGTTCATAAGATCTGTCAGATCAACAAATAATTAAATGATCACATCATTTTCCAATATTGAGTGCTATTTTTCATGCAGTATCTCATGATTTGTCTTTAAACTAACATGAATTTAGACTAAGGACGTTGGCAAAAATTTTGAAGGAGACTAAAAAGTTATCGGCGCGTCTCGTATCCAGCAAAACTAACAATATCCACAACAATAAAAGAGCATGATTCATTTTCAAATTCTTTTCATGCTTTTCACGGTGAAATAAAAGACAAATTGTTGATCTCCATGCAAATAAATCAATATTGATCGTGTAGAATAAGTTTTGAATCATTTGGGGCTGATCTCCACGTAGCGGATTTTTACGCTGCGTGCACGCCGTGTCCACGCAAGGTACCCAGAATCAAATGGAGTACTGCACACTATCGCTTCTGCCTTATAAGCAGGAGGTCATGGGTTCAATCCCAGGCTCGTCCCTTTCCTACTTTTTGTATTTCTATCTTAGTTCCTTATGTGTTTCACGTTCTCCCAAAACAATTCCTACTGTTATAGCTTTCATACTAACAATTCCAAAACCTCCCATGGCACCTATAAGAGATCTTAGAGTTTTCTGCATCTTTCTTAAGTAGGTGTCCAACTAATAATCTTTCCCTTCCCCAGCATCTGCAAGGACGTGGCCAGGACAGATACCGATTGTTGGAGAGTGCGTTGCTTCCACCTAAGAGATAAAGATTAATCCCAAATCGATATCTGTGGTAACGGATTGAAGTAATGCTACTCTCATACAATAGTCTTGGCTTGTACCACCTACGAATTTGTGCGAATTGCTCAATGCTAATGCTAATGCTCAGTTGACAGTCTCGCCTAACACGAATCGGTCGCGTTTCTCTATCCGTGAAAAATGGATGCAAAAAGAGAGAATACTTTGGTTATTGATTTTAATGTTTTGCCTAAACGTCCTGATGCAATGAGAATAGATACTAAGGTGAGGAAGAAGACCAAATGCAAGCGTATTAGTAGATGATGGAAAATGTAAACAAAAAATGGTGACGTACATAATTGCACGGCTTCTAATGGAAGGAGCTCGTCGAATGTAGTAGTGAGAGCTTTTTCGCTATACACGAATATCACGCATTCAGATATGGATTTCCTCACCTTAGTATCTATTCTCATTGGTCCTGATGCATCGGTGGTGCATAAATTCATGTGCGAAGAACTAAAACTGAACAAAAAGGACATGATAAATGTCCAATTTCATAATTTACGAAATTGTGTCTACGTGAGGACGACGTACATAATACCATCTCCAACAATGGTAATGCAGATCAATCAGAGAGTGAGTCTGTCGAAACACAAACGGCAAACAAGCGACGGCTGTCAGCGGATCGAAAAGAGAACACTCCAAAATGGCGGACTCCGGAGGCAGCGTTGCCAGACTGACGGGACGGAAGAAACCGAGAATGATAGCGAGCACGAATTAGACGATCCCATTGTAAATTCACTAGTTCTCACTAGAAGTAAGAAAAACAAATGAACTATAACTAAATTGTAAATAGCATTTTTCCGAGGCGAGCCAGCCACGGGCTGAAAGTCTCGTTAATAAAGACAGAAAAAAAATGCTTATGCTACAATGCTAAAAAAGACTGTTTTCAAGTCGAACCGATTAGAGCAAAAAATTGCAAATCTGTTCATTCGTTCGTGAGTTATATTGTCTGCAAACTCATTTTTATATACAGAGTTTGAATTGGTTTTGAAGTCATCATAAAACTGTAATTATTAGACCTGTGCGCCGCCACGCCACGCATACAAATTGTCCACGCCGCTTAATATTTTTTACCACGCCGATGGCTTTTGAAGGGTTATTGAAGCAGTAGGATAATGGTTACGAAAAACGTGGTAAGGTCAACTTGTCACTAAATTTCTTACTATACAACTATGCTCGGCCAAAGATTAAAATTTATTTTCTAAGGCTGCGTCTCATTTCCTGAATTAAGGCCAAATTGAATTAAGTAACAATTAAAAAATTTGAGAATAACCCTGCCCATAGAGCAAGATTTTTTTTGGCAACAGTCTAAGAAATCCAGCTGAAATTCAATGTTTCAGAAAATGTGGGAATTGTTTTTCGAAAATGTAAGGAATTGCTACTGAACACGTTCAGCAATTCTTATAAAAATTCCATTGATGTGGTTTGACATTATATCAGAATCCCATTTAATACCATTCATTCAATTTGGAATATTTTTTTTTATTTCTCATCCAAAAATTTCTTTGGGGACAAAAAAACAGAAATTCGAATTTCTGCATAAATTCTTCCGTATTTTTTTCGAGAATTCTTCCATAAAATCCATTGGAAAATGAATCCGAAATTACATCGAAAAATCTCATGAGTTTATCCTAAAATTCCCTTCATGATTTGTTTCAAGAACTTCTTCAATAAAATTCTCCGAATTGTTTCAAAGCTCCTTCAAAATTCCCGCACATATTTCATCGTGAATTCCATCTGAAATAGAATTTACCAAATATACTAGATTACCAATATAGTCCACTCTGGCTGATTTCGACAGACAGCATAATAGCGCTGCCGTATGATGCTGTATTCAATATAATATGTCAAAATAATATGCTGAAATCATCCCATGACTCTATTTTAATATCTGAAATTAAAAAAAATTGAAAAAGGTAATTCAGATTAATTAAAATTAAAAAATCAGTATAATTTTCACAATAAACACACCCCTTGGCTATCGTTTTCCGGTGTTAGTTACCTTTTGAGACGCAAGATGGTGTGATTATGCTGTCCGTTGCCTAATATATGGAGATTTACGAAGTGGACTATATTGTTAATATACTATATTTGAATTTACCGGAGCAGACCCTGAGGAAATTTTTAAGGAGTATACCTTAAGGAACTCCTGGGAGAATTTCAAAATAAATTTCGGAGAAATTTCTGGATGAATTTATAGAGGGATATGTGAAACAAATCGTGAGGAAATTTCCACGGAAATTCATGAGGGAACTCGAGAAAGAAAAGGCGAGAGTATTTGTGGAAGAGTTTCCAAGGTAATTTTATTAGCACATTCCAGGGGAATTCCTGATCGTAAATGGGGAAATTTCTTGATTTTCATGATTTTCTGGAGGAATTCGCAATTGAATTTCTATAAAAATTTCTAGAACAACTCCTGGAGATATTTCCAGAAGAACTCCCGGGTGGGACTTAGGTTAGAAATTCTATGTGAGTTTCGAAAGGAGTTCGGAGGATATTTCAGCAGAGATCTCGAAGTAATTTATGAAGAGTTTCTGGGGGAATTCCAATGCGAATTTCAGAACAAATTCATTCAGGATTGTGCGAGTGGATATGGACAACAAATCTAAAGAAGCCCCAGGTCAGCCTCTGGAGGAATTCACGGGTAAATTTTGTGATAGATCCTTAGAACTTCCGGATGAATTCCTGGAAAAAGTTCCGGAGGAACTACCTGAGGAACTTCCGAACGAACTCCTTGAGAATTTTCGAAGAAATTGCTAAGAAATTTGCAAAGGAATTCTTGGAGAAATTTCCTGAGGAATTTTGGAGAAATTTTGGATAGAGCTTTGAAAAGAATCCAGAAAGAACTGACAGAGGGATTCTTGGAGAATCTTCTGAACGAATTCCTGGAGGAACATCCGGAGGAATTCCTGGAGAAGCTTTCCCAAGAATTCCTGAACTTCTCAACTAGTTCCTGGTGAAACCTTTGGATGATTTTCTGGAAGAACCGTAAGAACTCCTGGAGGAGCTTCAGAAGGAAATCCTGGAGGAATTTCTAGAGGAACTTCCGGAAGAATTCCTAGACGAATTTACAGACAAATCGTTGAAGTAACTTCTGCAGGAATTCTTGAAAAAAAATTTATGAAGCTTCTGGTGGATATATCTGGAGGAATTCTTAACGGAACTTCCAGACAGATTCCTGGAGGAACTTACAGAGTATTTTATGAAGCAACTTCACGGCGGATTTTCGAAGAAACTTCTAAACTTATTCCTGGTAAAACCATCATAGGCATTACTGGTAGAACTATCGGAGGTATTTCTGAGAGAGGTTCCCGAGGAACTATCGAGAAATTCCTGGATAAACTTTCGATGGAATCTCTGTAGGAACCTCCGGAGGAATTTCTGAAAAAGCATCTGGAGGAATTCCTGGAGGAACTTCCGGAGGAATTCCTTGAGTAACTTCCGAAGGAATTGCTGCAGTAACTTCCGGAGGAATTCCTAGAGGAACTTCTGGAGGAATTCATGGATAAACTTCCGAAGGAATTCCTGGAGGAAATCCTGGATGAAACTTCGGGAGGAATTCTGTGAGTAACTTCCGGAGGAATTCTGGGAGTAACTTCTGGAGGAATTCCGGGAGGAATTCAGAGAGGAACTTCCGGAGGAATTTCGAGAGAAACTTCCGGAGGAACTTCCGAAGTAATTCCGGGAAGAACTTCTGAAGGAATTCCGGGAGGAGCTTCCGGAAGAATTCCGGGAGGAACTACTGGAGGAATTCCTGGAGGAACTTCCGGAGGAATTCCCTTAGGAACTTCCGGAGGAATTCCTGGAGGAACTTCCGGAGGAATTCCCGAACGAACTTCCGGAGGAATTCCCGGAGGAACTTCCGGAGGAACTTCCGGAGGAATTCCTGGAGCAACTTCCGGAGGAATTCCCGGAGGAACTTCCGAAGGAATTCCCGGAGGAACTTCCGGAGGAATTCCCGGAGGAACTTCCGAGGAATTCTCGACTTCCAACGACTTCCTGAGGAATTCGTTGAAGAACTTGAAGAAATTCTGAAAATTTTGACGCATCAAATTAGTTCACGTCGACCCACGGAGCCACCGCTGCCTTAAAATGATCAATCACGCTGCCACCGGTAAAATTTCAATTTAGTAATGATACGCTGAAACAGCAAATTATAATTAATTGTACTACATCAATGGTGTTCTATGCAATGTTATGTAATATGTGTAATTGTAGTTTTGTATTATTATATGTAACAGTAGCTATTTCAATGGATTGTTTTTCTTTTTCATATATTCAGGAGAGCTTGCATCGTGGGCAACATCAAAATTACCGTTCCCGCAAGATGACAGAGAAGGATTTGTTGTAGCCATTGATATCGACCGAGAGAATAATAAGTTCAGACTTGTAGTATCTTCGAAAAAACTGTTATCTATTGTAGAACAGTTCTCCGTTATATCTGCCGATTGCACGTTCAAAGTGACAATGGAGGGGTACCCGCTCTTAGTGATCTGTGTAATTGATGCAATGAGACATGTGCATCCAATTGCTTTCGCAATTTTGTCCAACCAGGAGACAACAGACTACCTATTTGTATTCCGCGCGATAGTGGAACGATGTAGGAGTTTGGGATTGAATATTAGAATCGATACTTTTATGAGCGATGGCGAGCTGGCTTTGAAGAATGCAGCTAGGGCAGCTTTCGGGGAAACAATCAATAATTGAACTGCTATGGAAGTGTGCGAAAATGTTCAAAAATCATCTGAAGTACCAGCCGAAAAAAAAGGAAATACGCAAGGACATGTGCGTGCTGCAAGCGGCGCAGACCGACCGTCATTTTCAGGCAAGTTGTTTCAGGAAAAATATCGATGCTTTGCCCAATTCACGAACTTCTTCGAAAAATATGTCCAAAACCCAAACCATGCCAAATGGTTGGAGTCGGCGGCACCGGGTATGCATGCAACAAACAATGCGTTAGAAGCTCTAAATAAATCAATTAAATATAATTTTTCAAAACGCCACAAAGAGCCATTCGGAAATTTTAAAGAACGCATAATGGATATAATCGAAGCTTATGGCGATCCCGATCGAATAATTGCACGAGAAAGGAGTTTTAAACTGAGTGATCAACGGAAGGCATTCGATTGGCTCCAACAGGGGAAAAATTGAACTACACATAATCTGGATCAAAGGAGGTCGTACGTCTTGTACCAGGAAACGGAAAACATGATGTGACTTCACAAGATATCGATGGGTTCAACCACCCAAAATTCCCGCATTTTTACCAATATGCTTCGACATTCAGGCAATTGCCTCGCGTTGAAACCACAAACGAATCTTACTACAAATGTAATTGCACTTGCTACTCTTTTTTTAAAACTAATGTCTGTTTGCATATTTTGGTAGTCGCTGTTAGAAAACTAAAATTCGTCCTACCGGCAGAGGCAGACACGACACTCATGAGTCGTAAAAAAGCGACAGGCAGACCAAAAATATCAACTTTAGCGTTAGTGAAAGATTGAGCAGTCGGATGTATATGTAGGGGGCAGCAGGGACTATGTCCAAGGGCTTGACGACCCTCCCAGGTTACTGCGAGTTGTGGGGCTAGCCAAAAATGTAGTGTGATTTAACAGTGGGCTCTGATCAACATCTATAAAAAGCTGCATGTAACGGGCCCTACTAAAGCGACCTGTGGCTCTCAAAGCGCACTAGCCCAGTCCTGATGTGGGGTGGGACTTTAAACAGATCTGTCACGACGATCCTCCACCGAGCGTCTGTTCACCAAAGAGGTGCGGCTCTCAACAGCGTCTGTTCTCCATGTCAGGGGCGGCTGATCATCGTCCGGTGCCAGCAAGGGACTCTAAACAAAACTGCGCAATACAGTTCTCCGGAAATTACAAGCCAGCTTTAAAATGAAAACATCGTCGTTGTTCAATATAAGGACTACAGCAAAAACAATTAATAAGTAATAATTTATCATATCAGATTCAACCATTGTTAAGCCGCCGAATTTACACGACCTGTTGCGGCTTGTCCTACGTTGAATTGATAAGGTAGGTCGTAAGAACAAACGCATTTCAGGAAAAAAAAAGTTTCTATTATTTGATTTCTACTTCACAGATACTAGTAATTCTGGCTTGCAAGGCTACCAAACAATCGATTCAAACTTGTCGATCAAATGTCGATTTCGAACACCGAGACTATAGGCTATTCCAGGTGGTATGTTGAATATTAGAATGATAAAATAGTTAATTCCCAGTGAAATTGTTTCATTGTTTGTAGCCTAAATAGGCTATCAGATATTCAATTTATTTGAAGGTTTTTATCGTTGAGAAGAAAAATACTATAAATATACCGAATATCAGCAGGTTTTTTACGACTTTATGGATTTCTCGATTTTTGCAAATTTATGGTATTCTTAATCTTTATATCGCACAATGTGAGTTTTATCAAACAAGTTACTCAATACAAGATATCAGTATTTTGATATCACTATATGATCCATACATCATGATAATATCAAATTGAGATGTTTTTGTTTGTTGTTTTTGCTCCATATTATTAAGTCCGGCCTAATATTATTACAAATATTATTTTTTTCTTCTATCTCCACCCCCTCGATTTTTTGTGACTTAATTTTATTATTTGAGGGGGGATTCAAAATTTTATTGGAAAAATAGTAAAATATTGAACTTTTACAAAACATCTTAAAGAAAACTGATGAGTCTTACGATTTTATCAATTTAGCCATACCAACCCCCTTTGTTATCCAAAGACCAATAGGACAAAAGATCCTTCCTTCATTTTTGTTCCGGCCTTATTATCATAATGAAAACTCGCTCACTTACTGTAACAATAGTAATGTTTATTGTTATGATCGTAATAACGGTAGTTGCAATATTTTGTAGATTCGGTAGTTATATTCCCAGTTGCGATAGTATCTCCTTGTGATAATACCATCTGTTCTGCTCTCCTCATTTCCGGTAAAACACCGGAAAGAATGCCAGTATGACATGTCGCTGATCCTGTCTGAACCGGCGATTCCTAACGCAATTATCACCACGGAAGTTGCTGTGATAGCCGAATGCTATGGAAGGAATGCTGGACTGGTACAGGGAACAGCATTTATTTATTTATCATCAGACTAAGGCCGGAGTGGCCTGTGCTGCACATAAAAGACTTCTCCATTCAGCTCGGTTCAAGGCTGCACTTCGCCAACCACGCAGTCTGCGGAGGGTCCGCAAGTCGTCCTCCACCTGATCGATAGGGAACAGCAGTAATAACTCAATTATATGATCAAAAAAAGAATTTTGTTTTGAGGATTGCTTCAGTTAAGTGATCATGGTGAAAACGGCGATGATTATTGATATTGAGGAGACTTTTTTTACTTGGAAGATGGTGTCTTTCAATAAAATGTTTGTTTATCCCGCTACAGAAAAGAAACATCGTCAAGATGCTAGCATTATCATTGTAAATATTTAAGCGCTCTGAATTCTCTTCTTTTCCTACTTTATTATTGTGTTCCCAAATTACGACAGATTTCGATCAAACCGCGAGTATTTTGATAGATTAAAACAAAACTTGGTAGGTTGTAGCTGGAAGTTGGTACCTTATTGATAATGCCGTAAATGTTAGACTATC
>NW_026941776.1:190560-195254 GCF_024139115.2 Armigeres subalbatus
CAGGAAGATCGGGACCGTAAAGAGACGGAGCAACGGAGATTGACCAGCTACAGAACAACAAAGCCCCTGGGGTTGACCAACTACCGTGAGAGCTATTTAAACACGGTGGTGAGACACTGGCTAGAGCGCTACACTGGGTCATTACCAGATTTGGGAGGAGGAGTTTTTGCCGCAGGAGTGGATGGAAGGTGTCGTGTCCCATCTACAAAAGAGCGCTAAGCTGGATTAACCTCGCGCAATCACATTACTGAACGCCACCACGGTACTCTCCCAAATTTTGCCATCGACTAGCCCAATTGCAAGAGAGTTCGTGAGGTTTAACAGGCGGGTTTCATGGGCGAACGCTTCACACGAACCAGGTGTTCACCATTGCCAAGTACTGCAGAAATGCCGCGAATACAACGTCCCACATCACACGATATCTGGGCGATGATCGTGGAGGAACGCGCCTTGGAGTTTTCGATAGGAAAGTGCTGTGTACCATCTATTGTGGGGAGCAGATGGCGGACGGTACGTGGAGGAGGCGAATGAACCACGAGTTGCATGAGCTGCTGGGAGAACCATCCATCGTTCACACATAGTATGTCGGACAGTAACCTGGTGAAAATGGTTCACGATAACGATCCGACGGGCACAAGAAGCCGAAGTGTGCAGCGGGCAAGGTGGATCGATCAGGTGTAAGATAACTTGCGGACCCTCCGTAGACTGCTTGGTTGGCGACGTGTAGCCATGGACCGAGCCGAATGGTGAGGATTCTTATGTACTGCACAGGTCACTTCGGCCTTAGTCTGAATAAATAAATAAATAGTTGAGTACTACAATGAATTAGTGACGGGGTGGTCAAGTTATTATCTTCTTCTTCGCGGAGACGAGCCAGCCTCGGGCTGCAAGTCTCTTAAATAAAGACAAAAAAAATCTCCTTCTTCTTCTGCTTCTTCTTCTTTAATGGCTCTACATTACAACTGGAACTTGGCCTCTTTTTTCAACTTAGTATTCTATTAGCATTTCTTCAGTTATTAATTGACAGCTTTTCTATGCCCACCATTGAATGAGTATGTATGTAGTATGTATGTACTACTCGAAAACATCCTAGATTGGACCGAGAATCAGACTCGCAATATCCGGATTGACAATCCGACGTCTTTGCTCGCAAGTCTAACTGGAAACCCACAAAATTACTACCGTTTTGGTCGAAGTCTGGACTTGTGCACTGTTCAAATCTTTGATCAATATGTTCAAAAGAATTTTGCATTTTGGCGCAAGTAATTTCACTCTGTCAAGATAAATACATCGAATATGCTGTAGTGCTCCGATAAATGCATTCTTCAATGACAAATTATCAAAATAATCGAAACATTCGATATTTGCTTCAAACTCCGGAAACTTTTGGTTCGAATAACGGACATTTCGAATTGGACAAAAAGTTCCTTAATAAATCAGTTGTTTACTTCAGTATATGCAGTAACCTTTAATATTTTAAGAAAAATCTGGATGATTCAAACACCTAAAAATGTTGAATATCGCTAATAATTTGAAATTTATTTAAGCTTCGAGACGCGTTCAGTAGACTTCAATGGAACAGAATTGGTTTATGAAAATTTAATCAATTCCATGAAATAACTCCAGTTAGACATTAAATATGTCACTAAATATGGCTTTACAGTGGCCAGAAATACGTATCTGTCGAAATATAATAAAATTGTAGACTTATAATATTTTAGAAGAGCCTGGCAGATCTGTGGAAATCAGAAACACGAAGAAAATTCTCTACGAAATGTTTTCAGGGTAAAACGATTCTCCTACATTCACCCTTATTCTTGTTTACAGAACCCGCTCTCGAACGCGCATTCTGATTTACGCCAGCAAAATCAAATGGGGAAAAAACGATTCGAATGAACTGCAATCGTTCGAAAGTTTTGTCCGTCCGTAATCAAGAGTAGAGGTGATTGTCAGCTTCAGGTGAATATTTTCCCAAACTGCAAATCCCCACTACAGGTGAGCGCTGAAACACGCCGCCGCCGACATTTTACCATCGGTGCGCTGCTGCTTAAGATCTTTATTGTCGCTGATCTGCAATTTTTCTTTATTTCTTTATTGAACCATATTATCGATATATTTGATCGTTCGATATTCGGATATATCATAAATATCATATGCACATTTATTTTTTATCTTTTTCACACCAATTTCACACTAATATTTCAAGTTTCACTCTGATCCATACCGTCAAATTTATCAATCGATGAAATATAATCTATGGTCCTCTTTCCAACAAACTATTTTGGAAACGGTAGTGATTTAACACCAAGAAATTGTCAGACAATCGTTATCTATGGCAGCTCTATTTACTAATGCTCTTATCATTTTCAGCTAAATAGATATTCATGGACACTCGCAATCCCGCTTCAAGCTGAGCACATCTTGTAATAATTGATATTAAGTATCTTGCAAAACTAGCACACGACACCGGTTAACTCCACCGGTCCCCCAGAGACAAGGTCGTCATTGCAATTATCCTCGATTTCCTCCAGCAGTTGAACTCTTGCTCGGATGATAGCTCATAGTGGATCCTGTGGATAACCTGAACGCTTTTCGCTTGATTATGATGCAATTTGAGCAACCTTACTGACTGCTCCAGCGTCAGTGAGTAAAAATCTGATAACGAAGGTAAAATGCTTCACATTTTCTTCCGGGCTTATCCCTCCCTAGCCCGTTCCGAGATGTGTCACTCCGGAGAGGGTGGCGCAACCTGTCTAAGGTAACTAGGTATCTCTGGAAATGCTGCAGCTTTCTTTCTCGCAATCATCTACCCGAAGTGCGACTAGTTAGAAAAACCTGAGTAAAATGTTAGAGACAAACTGACTCTCGTTGATGTAAAATCATCAAATTTGATTACATAAAATAACTAACCCATCGATGATGTCGATTTCTACAGCGTCGGACATTTTTTGACTCAGCAGAATGAAAATAAAAAGTATTATCAGACATGGTGTAGACCACCATTTGAAAACAAGTTTTAATTCTGAATTGTTTTTACCTGTATTATGAAATGTTTTCTATTTGCTCTCATTATGATGTTCGACTTTGCTCGGGTAGTAAGGCTAGTTCCACCGTCGAATGGAACCAGAAGAAAATGTACTCCCAAGTCCCAGCTTCCATCCTCGCCACACTCAAGCTGATATTTTAGCTCATTTTCATTCCACTAATTGCGGCGTCACTGGCGCACGCTTTTCTTACAAGCGAGAATCTTCACTGTCGTTCCATTTTTTTGTTTTTGTCCCGACGTGCCATTCCTTTTCGCTATGCTTTTTATTTGTCCACCATAACCACTTCCCAGAGCGAGGTAGCTTAAATTTCCAGAGTCGAATAATGAAACCGGTAAAGAATGCGACAACTTCCAGCCCTGAAACAGCCAACTGGCCAATGCGATGCGATATGACTACGTTCAGATTCCTTGACTGCAAATCTGACGGTGTTGCCATACTAGGCTATAACTCTGTGGACGTATGTATTAAGATAGTATTTCAGCAATAAATATGGTTGTGTTGATGAGTCCTAAAATTCTGAATGAGACGACAAGAAAAACGTAGAATTAATTAAATTGAAGTGTGTGGTTGTTTAGCTCACGTTTGTTCAAAATTTATTCCAGATATTCAGTTTCCGTATTAATTTATCGGAAAAAACAGTGCAAGATAGTTTGTCCCGAAATACAACATTGACAACACTCTGCGTCGCGGGACAGGCTCCAAAGGACTTCTAACGAGCTGAATTAGATAATTTGCAGTGGAGGCCATGCTGGCTGTACCTACCCGACGAGAGATCATCAGCAGGGTTGAGGAAATCTCGTGGGTGCAATGCGCCGTTCACTCCACCTATATAAAAATGAACCAGCAAAGTGCTCCAGCCCAGATAGATTCACTGCCCACAACCACTCGACCAGGTGTCAACTGAACTGGAAACGAAAAGTGCCTTTCTTAGCGAAGTGAAAAAATAATATCACCAGGTGCATACAGTGTCGACCCCAAAAACTATGCAATTGCTCTCTGGGGTAAAGTTGACGTTTAAATTCTGATTTTGGACTGTTTGGTCACTTTTTTTCTTCACTTTCTACAGGTAGGTACGTACTGCTGAATGGATTTCACCTGCCGACTACCAACCACTCACTCTGTCAAGGGGGGCTCTTTGCATTTTTCACCAAACAGTTTTTACTGGTCGATAGAATCTTTGCATGGAGGTGAGTCCAGAGTCTGATACTTTACCGAAGCAATGAAGAAGGAAAATGTACTATTCACAGTTCACAGTTCCGGTGAGAGTTCAAAATGGCATGAAATGTAGTTGTGGTTCGTAATTTTGTGAATAGCTTATCATCAGCAAAAATCATGGTGCAAGAAAATTATCGTTCATGGCAGAGAACTGCAAATAACATTTAGTACATGAAGAAGAATTTTGTTTCAATATTGTATAATCGACATGGATGCAATAAATCAAGGGCCTACAGTTGTATTAATCCACTCCTCGAGTAATGCCGGTGACACCTCTTGAAATGGTGCCACAGCTGTCTTCTCCCGTAAAACTATGGCACGCTGTCCCATTCCACAGTTTTCTTACCCAACCAGGTGGGAGTAGGACCGGTGTATTTCTTGAGTTACGCCGATCCGTTCTGAACACCGAGGTTGACACCTTGGCCTCAATGC